>NW_021167255.1:0-262068 GCF_003724135.2 Verticillium nonalfalfae | reverse complement strand
TGCAACACAGTTGCGGACCCTGTGTAGATCCCCACCTCAATCGCCAAGTGCCAGACAGTAATAGTGCCTTTGCACTGGGGCGCAACACCGCGAGACGGACATCGAAAAGTCTCAACACCAGTCTGCCAGCTAGCTGTCCCAAAGCTTCGACAACGACGTCTGTCCTTTCTCCCTGCTGTTCGCTCACTCCACTCATCCTGCCCCAGCTCTACGACAAACGACGGCCACCATCCACAACCGCAACCATGGACATCCGCCTCCTCAAGTCCTCCGACCTCCCGCTGATCCAGCACGCCAACCTCGAGAACCTCCCCGAGAACTACTTTCTCAAGTACTACCTCTACCACGCCCTGTCCTGGCCCCAGCTCAGCTTCGTCGCCGTCGACGTGTCGCGCCCGGCCAAGACGCCCTACGACTACCCCAAGATTGTCGGCTACGTGCTGGCCAAGATGGAGGAGGAGCCCGCCGACGGCATCCCCCACGGCCACATCACCTCCCTCTCCGTCATGCGCACCCACCGCCGCCTCGGCATCGCCGAGAAGATCATGCGCCAGTCCCAGCTCGCCATGGTCGAGACCTTTGGTGCCCAGTACGTCTCCCTCCACGTCCGCGTCAGCAACCAAGCCGCCATCCGCCTCTACCGCGACACACTCGGCTTCACCTCCGACAAGACCGAGGCCAAATACTACGCCGACGGCGAGGACGCCTACTGCATGCGCCTCGACCTCTCCGACATTCGTGACCGCGTCAACGAGGAGCGCGACGCCGAGCGCGAGCCCCAGGGCGAGGACCAGGACGAGGGCGAGGCCGTGGGCGATGTCGGCTCCGATCCTAGCAAGAAGTCGAAGCCCGATGGCGAGCCCAAGCGCAAGGTCAAGGTCGGCAAGGCGCTGGGTGTCGGCGAGCTCGTGGAGAAGAATGAATCCAAGTGAAGCAACAGTGGCGGTGGGCAGTCAGGGCTTACCTGCTTTATGCAAGAATGCCTGACAGTCAGGAGAAGGAACAAAACGACGTGATGTACCGAAACCACGATAGAAAAGGAATAGGAAACATAAAAGGAAAGACGGCAGTTTGGCACCGTCCTTAAGCCCCAGGCGGGGGCGAGGGAGTGTGACGGATAGGGTATGATGATGAACCGTGGCCAGCGGCAAGCCAGATAAACTGATACTCTGGCGGTCAGAGGCAGGTAGAGGGGCTCTTCCGACTGGACAGCCTTCCCCAGTGCAGCTGCCAGCGAAGCGGTATATCTAGGTACTGTAGAGTGGTTTCAAAAGAGCACTTAGAACAATGACGCTTTACAGACTCGACGGTCTATCTTTATTGATCATGAGAAGAGCGCTCCTACCTGCCAGCTTCCGTCTCTCTTCGTTCCTGTTCCTCCAATTCCCTCGCAAATGCTTCGTCTGCCTCCATTCTTAATCGCTCCACGTCCCACGTCAGTGAACTTACCTCTTCCTCGAGTCGGTCACTCTCGAAGTTCCTTCGCACCTGCTTCCCTGCGCTCACCGAATCTGTCTCTTCTTGTGTTCCAGCGGCCTTGGAGACGGCCTCGTTCTCAACGTCTTCCTTTCTCTTGAACTGTCCATCTCTAGCTTCGTCGAGTTGTGCACATCGGCGAGCAAGCCTCTTCTCAAGCTCATCTAGTTGGCGGAACTTAACCTGCGATGTCTGGTGTAGAACGTCTGTTGCCTGACAACCTTGACTGCCAGGTCCACGCTGCCCCTGGTCGGCAACTCTAGGCCAGCCTCTGGCTTGGGGCACCCCTGGATGAGCATCCCTAGAATTGGCACCACTGTGAGCACCAGGTATTCCAGGCGCATGGCTCAGAGGTAGAGCAGACGGCAGTGCAGAGTCAGGCCCAGCGTTCCACGCACCAGGAGGAAAACCGCCCGGTGGACACGTCATCGGACCCGGCCCCAGTGGCAGCACCCGCGGCGGAACGGTCAGAGGTGCCGGCCCCGGTAGGCCCCACGGATTCCCTCCTGCCCCAGAGGCAACACCACTCCCGTGCCTCTGCCCCCGCCACTCCTTTCGCTCAGCCTTTTCCCTCGCCCTCCTTTCCCGTCTGCGCCCTCTCCGTATACCTCGCTGTGCCCTCTTCAGCGCGCGGAATGCTTGCGATAGACTTTTAATCTCGGCACGCATGACCTTGCTGTCGACATTCTGAGATGGGTACTCTGAGCGTGTCCGCTTGGCTTCGGCCAATTCAGCTTTGAGACGTTGAACATTCTGCTTCGTAATGTGTTCTTCGGGCTTTATCAACCATGCGTGCAGCGTTCTATGGAAGACGGGAAATTGCGAGACACTGAGGTCGTCATGATCCGGCAGAGAACTGAGCGATGAGTCGGAGCTTGCTGGTGACCCTGAGCCGGTCGAGGACCCAGATTCTCTGCGCTGATGCTGCTGTACGGGCAGGCTCAGGGGAGGGATGCGAACAAGTGGATAGTGATTCATGTGTGGTTTCTGATCATCTATTGGGAATGACCCAGGAAGTGAGCCTGGCCCAGGAGGCAATCCTGGTGCCTGCACCGGCCTCGAGTAACAAGTATTAACCTGCGGGCCATGTTGTACGTTCGGATGGGTGTTGTGATATACGGTTCCCGGGTAGCCATGGTTGAATCCTCCACTGAACATGCCTGGCCCAGCGATGACGCTGTCTCGGTAGCTGACCCCATTGGTATCGGCAACCAGTCCACCGACGCGAACGCCGTTGCGATCCACGACGAACCTGTTGCCAATGGAGAAGCCTTCGTCGTTGAGTTTGATACCAGCAAAGTTAAAACCACTCGGTGAAACTCGCGCCGGCTGTAACTGCTGCTGTGGTTGGGGGGGCCAGTAGGGATGGAAAAATAGAGGCTGGTTCGGTGGCAGAGAAGGAGGCATAGGCCGGCCTAGGTGATGGGGGCGGTGATGATCAAATGAGGAATCCCATGCGCCAGGCATATGAGGACTGTATTCGGCTTGATGTTGCAGGCGAGGCGGCTCGAAGGCCAGTCGCACCCACATGGCTCGGGGTTGGAAAAAGTACGCATTCCATTCTGCTGTGACGGCCTCTGCTTCACGCTTCACACCAAGGGCAGGCGATCCCACTGCTACGTCAGCGGCTGAAGCCCGACGAAGCTGGTTGAGGTGCACTGAGGGATGAGCCCGGCCGCTGGAGGCAGAACCCGTGGTGCTGTCTGTCTCGGCGAGCAGTTTGCGATCAATGACGGCTTCGTTACGTGCAGTGGCGTGATTGGGCAGTAGAAAGTTCAGGAAGGTCTGCCAGTCTGACGAACTCACATCGCGCTTAGCCCATTCCTGTCTGTAGGGAAAATCATCTGGACGAGAGGTCGATATGAGAGAAATCGTCTGAGTAACGTGATGATCCTGAAAGAAGCCCCTAGGTAGTGGACGAGTTTCGAAGTAATCGTGTGCTGCCGCTGATGAGAGCGAGGAGACCGGAAAGGATGACTCGCTGACTGAGTTGTTACGGCGGTCACTTGCGGACGGAGTGAGATCCACCTCACTCTGGTTACTGGGTGAAAGGGCGGCAGCAGGCTGAAGTTGAGATGACGAGGCTGAAGAGTCTGGGCGGCCGGGGGGCCGGCTGGACGGGTCACAATACCGAGCATCGATGCCATCAATAGCCTGATTGGAATGACCACTAGAGTAGATATCCGTCTCGGAGTATGGGGGCGGCGGCGGGTCGGGAATATCCATGGTAGTATGTCGGACTGGCTGACGTGCCCGTTGTATCAGACCTTCAGCAGACAGATAGAGGAGAATAGGTTCTGAGAAACCTCCAGGTGTGTGGCGGCAGACGAAATCCTGGAAACAGCAAAACCAGATACGGGTTCCATGGGGATGCAATGTCGTCGACGAAGATGAGTAGGCGCGCAATGATAAGTGATTCCAAGGTATTTGTTGATTAACGGCGATATAGGTGACCTTGGTGGTGGTGGTGTTTTGGCAGGGTTGTTTGTAGCTTGTTGGCCAAATAGGTGAATGCGGGCGAGAGAGTCTGTGCTGGGAGACGGGTCGAGCCTGCTTGCTTACCTCCACTGCCTCGCCTTTCAGTGGATTAAATCAGCTCAATGGCTGTTCAGAGGGAGGCTGCTGTAAGGCGCACGCTGCCTGAGCTGGCGTCCAAGATGCGTTTGGCCTGAACTTGTCCCAATCCAAGCACTTGGCGATGCGAAATAAACCGACTAGGTTGCCAGCCCGCCTTTCACGTACCGGTTTCATTCATAGGCTTTGATATGCTACATGATGGCAGTCATCCAGCCTTATGATAAGTGCGCAGACTGCAGACTGCAAACTGCCGAGTGCTGGGTTACCTCCTTCGGCTACCGTACCCTTCCTAGGTACTCTGCCCAACAATTCAGCCCTGATTTCAGGGCGACCCAGTGACTATGTCGTGATGACCCTCTGGGCGCAAGGCAGACTCGAGCCACTCTTGTGCCGAGGGACGACGATAGGGCCGGAGGGTGAGGCCCCCCTCAAGTGGCCCCATCCCGCCGACCGCGTCACTGCATCTGCTTACGCGGCCAGCCCCTCCTCCTAGAACAACCACGGCCCTTTCCCCGATCTGCCATGATTGCTCAGCCCTGTCGCTCAGAAACCGCTACTCTCTCCTCATTAGAAAGCCTGCTGGCTTTCAGACTCCCGAATTGAGCTACAAGCACATCTGAGGTGTAGCTACTCTCATGAAACCCAGCTATAGAATGTCCTGGCACAGGCAGCCATCTCTGTCATCGCCATGTATGCAGTACTTTGTGAGCTGACCACGACAGCTGCCACAACATCATGCTCCCTGAGCTCTTGATTTTACCTCTCCAGCTCGTCCCACAGCTGGAAGTCCACATCCTCCTGCTTGTAGTGGTCCGCGATGATGGTTGAGAGGTGATTGCGAGAGTGCGCGCCCCTGTCAATGTGTCAGTCCGGTCTGCCGCTCATCCTGTTAACACGAGTCCACTTACAGGTTGGTGATGTATGTGTCGACAAGCTCTGCCGGCACCAGTTCCGTGGCGGCGCTTCGTACATCGACGCCGTTCACAAGTGGCCCGTCGGCGAAGCTCACGTGGCTCATTGAGCTGCCCCATTCATTCAGATTCTCCTCGTCAACCGAGCTCTCTGGACTCAATTTATAGACGCCACTGAGAACAATGACTGATGTTCCCCGCTCCTTGGCTGCCCTTGCGATGATTCCGGCGCCTGCATCGGTCACGACGCCGCCATTGGCGAGCACCGACCGAGCGCCGAGCACGACCTTGTTGATGCGTGGCATGTGTGCCATGAGGCCGGCGTTCATCACGTTGATAGACGAGACACCGACTGCCGACAGCTTCTTCCTAAAATGGGCATACGGCGGCTCGTCAGACGATGCACGGGGCGCCTCAGTCGCAATCAGCACCGTGAATCTCCTCTTGGCAGCCGCACGGAGGATAAACTTTTGCACAGTGGCAGAGGGCTGGTGAACGAGCACGTAGTCCATGGGGTGGATCTGCACCTCAGCAGCCGAAGCGATCTGGTCATCGACCTGGCTAATCTCGTCTTTGATCTCATCGATGCCATCAATGATTTCTGCCCTGATAGCGTTCACTCTGGTCTGTTGTCCGCGCATAGGAGTGGACACACCCGAGCCACCAAGGTAGGGAGAACCCGCGCCGATGTAAGGCGATCCCGACGCGGTGCTGTGCACATCCACCGTAGGGGCGGCCTCGAGCAAGCTGAGTAGGGTCTTGGGCACCGAGAAGGAGCTGGCAGACGTCAAGGCACCTGGCCGAACTGGTCGGGGCCCGCTGGATATATAGTCCGCGCCGGCATCCTGCTTCGTGTACGTGGACGGGGGCCAGTGATGTTCGAGCTTGGATGCGTCGGCGACGGCCGCAGTAGGTGTCATCTGTACATCGCTTGGTGTCTCATCGCCTCCGTCATTTCGGTCTTCGGCAGCCTCATCACGAATCAAGCCCAGCACTCTCCTAACGATATTGCCGACAACGAGCTCCTTAGGTTGCGCCGCCACAAGCCGACATCCGACCTGCTGGACCTTCTCAAGCATCTGGTCAACATCCTGAAATCTTGTCTTGGCGACTACCTGGAGGAGGATGTGTGCGGTGGCAACAGCGCATGGCTCGGCGCCGGAAATCTGTCGTCGCTTGAGGAGGCTAAATGGGCGTTTAGTTGGCGAACTGGCCAGTGCGCATACCCACGGGCAAACTCACGAAATAAGACTGTCAATTGAAGCCTCAAGCGACTTTCCCTTCAAAGACTTGAGATATCTCTCGAGCTCCGAGAGGCTCGGCTTCACGGACGACATGGTGGTATTGAATCTGGGCGCAGGGTGCTGTGATCGCTTGATTTCGGAGTGGGTGTTGTCGCGGGGTGTCTTCGTGCGCCGTGTCCGTGGGCAGTCGGATTGCGCGGGGTTCTTCCAGGAACAAGATGTACCAAATCAGCTTGCCGTGAGAAAAGTCTTAGTTACTACCGTCTTGTATGGCGGGGGCTCGAAACAGGCTGAGCAGACGAACTAGAACTTTGGATACTCGTCGTCGAGGGCTGATCTTGAAGGGTTTGTGGTTCTGAGTCAAAGCTACGATCAGCGCCATCCCACTCTGTGTGGAGGTACGTAGACAATGTGCCTTGCTTGGGCATGGTGGGATGGGGAATTTCACAGTATGAACTAACCATAATGAGTTAGCCGTGGGTAAACTTGGAGTCTTGAATCACGTGCATTTACGGTTTTGCTCTGAGATCGCGACACCTCCACATCGAAACCAAGCATTGAAGACGGCTTTGCATCGAAAGATCGAGCTGCTGCTTGCTGTCAAGGCTAGCAAGGGGGTTTGGGCATTGGCCTAGGACCTTCAACTTGGGTACATGACTACCTACCATCCATCAACAGTCTCCTTCTGATCGCTCTTGATCATTTGTTACATACCTACACATATTGGATTAGGCAAAGCCGATGCTGATTTGCCCGTCCGTAATAGTAACGGACTAGTCCTTAAGAGAAGGGCCCCCCCAAACGGACCTCCTCAAGCTTCACGGCATACAGAATGTAGCCCCAGTTAGGACCTCGGCGTAGGTGTAATTACGTAGTCGCTTGGCATCGGCAGCTCGCCCTAGAGGATGACCAGCCAGAACACGTGAACCTCGTTCCCGTCGCCCCAACTGAATGTGGAAGGATCAGCCCAGTCCCTTCTAACCCGACACAGACACGGACTCCCACTCAGGCCAGGTGCGACAGACTGTTGAGCTTCGCTTTCTGACAGCCTAGGCAGCCTGTCTATTCACTCATTCACCCTCCGTCTGCTTGCCGTGGCACAATTCTCGACCTTCAACTTCGTTGCTCGCGCAGAGCTCCCTTGGGCCGTTGCAATTCGACAAATTCACGACATTGGGTCCCCCCCACCCCCTTGCGCCAAACGCGACCATCGTTCGCAGCCGAATCCGAACTGTTTGAGGTGCCCTCCCCTTCCGACTGAACGTTGCATTGAATTCCGACCTGCATCAGCGACCATCCCTTTGATAGACGTCAGACTCCCTCGTCATCCCCGCCATCCTACCGAAAAGAGCGCATCGCCGAGGAGAAGCCCTTCCACTTAATTATCGTTCATGGCGACGAGGTGATCGGTACTTTCTCTGGGGAAACACTTGAAGCGTCTCAGAGACTGGTCAACCCCCCTCCGGCCGACTTCGAACCTCGTATACGCAAAACACGCAGGTCGCCGTCCACTCGTTTTTTTGGCACCTAATTTGGACTCTACCGACCTTACATCCATACTTTTCTATTGCGCGTTTCCGGCAGCATCTCCCTTCGCGACCTGTATCAATACGTTAGGCCCCCCTGGTGCTCAGCCTTCGAAATCTGCTGCATCCTTTGTCGGTTTCGCCTATCCATGCCTTATGGACTACATTTATTACCAAAGATGAACTCCTTGAACATAATCACCTCGCGGGTGTCGCCGCCACCAAGCCCAGGCCCCTCGCGATCCAACTCTTTCGGCTCCATAGGCATGGCGGTAGAGCCCAATGATGACTCGTGCGATGGCGACCCGGACCGGAAGCGAAGGGATGACGCTCTCGAAGACCATGTTTCAACGACTGTCAAATCCGAGAAGGTCGACGAAGCGTCCGTCAGCATCGATGCGCCGAGTGAATACACGCCCCTAATGAATGAGTCGAAGGAGGCGGGAGTGCGGTCAGCGACGTGGCATTCTCTGCCGCGTTCCATCGCAACCACGTTCATCAATTCGATCCGATGGTTCTTCTCTACCCTGGCCGCTCCTGGCGTCTACCTCATCGCCTGTCTGTATGATACCTCGGGCGCATTTGCGCCGCTCTCTCAGCTGAGAAAGCTCTTTGGGACGCGCAATGATAAGTTTGCGCACGAATCTGGTTTCTATGACGAGAAGAATGGCCTGCACCTCTCTACTTCGAGTCAAGCGTACGGCACATTGTCTCGGCCTGTAAGGTCTTCCGGCTCATCATCGTCTGGCCTCTCGTCCGAGTCCGAATCGGATCCTGACCACAGGAACCAGCATCGCAACTCCGTACAACGACATACCCGCTCCAAGACTCTACAAGACACAGAAGAAATCGCCCCGTCACGAAGGTCTATACGTATCAAGCTACACAGCGAGGAAGGACTCCGAAAACACCGAAAGACCCAATCTGCCAGCTCACAGGCCAAACGCAGTGACGGCAACGCCGTGGCCGACATTTCTGCCCAGCTCAAGTCGCCGACATCACCTGCTGGCGCTTTGACGAAGTACCCGAGAACACCAGCACCACCTCGCCCCCTTATTCCCCGCCGCCAACCATCATACCTCAACCTCGAACAAACCGATCGGAAGTACCAGAAGACACTGATCCTGGATCTTGACGAAACATTGATACACAGCATGTCTAAGGGAGGCCGCATGAGTACTGGGCACATGGTCGAAGTCCGTCTAAACCAGACCTATGTCGGCGCCGGAGGGCAGACGTCGCTGGGGCCGCAACACCCCATTCTCTACTGGGTCAACAAGCGGCCCTATTGCGATGACTTCTTGCGCAGGGTAAGGCTCACTCGCTAGACACACAGCCCAGTACATGCTGACGTTGGGCATCCAGATCTGCAAGTGGTACAATCTTGTAGTCTTCACGGCCTCCGTGCAGGAATACGCCGACCCTGTCATAGATTGGCTCGAGTCGGAGAGGAAATTCTTCTCGGCTCGTTACTATCGCCAGCACTGCACGTTCCGGCAAGGTGCGTTCATCAAGGACCTGAGCTCTGTCGAGCCCGACCTCAGCAGGGTTATGATCTTGGACAACAGCCCGCTGAGTTACATGTTCCATCAAGGTACGATCTGTTGGGTGTCTTTGGGCTTTTTTCTTCTTCTTCTTCTTGCTGACCTATTCTTCTCTGCCTCGTAGACAATGCGATACCCATCCAAGGCTGGATTAACGACCCGACGGACAACGACCTTTTGCATCTGGTGCCGCTTCTTGAGGGTCTGCAGTACGTGTCGGATGTGCGGGCGCTGCTGGCGTTGAGGGGAGGCGAGGACGGTCAGCACATGGCATAGTCGTTGTAATGGCAAAGACAAAGGGGCAGGTGGAGCGTGAGAAACTTCAGCGGCTTCAACTACGTCTGAAGGCGATTGAATGTGTGTATGTATACCAACAGCGGTGTTGTAGGTTTCCGGGAGTGAAACGGAGTTTCTGAGCGGGTGGGCGCAAAGAAACCAGCATTCAGGGAACGACGGCAACGTCGATAAGCTGGTTCTGAGAGCGGGTTTTGTGCAATTGTTATTCCAGTTTGTCCATAATGCAGCTGAACGACACGTGATTGTGTGTCACGTATGATCCTCCTGGACCTGGAAAGGCTGCATCGACGAGGGGCGGGGGCTCAGGGGATTATGCTGGCCTTTGCTCAACCTGTTTCACGGACAACCTCGTGAAGCACGACGGGGCATCCGACGTTCCTGGGCTAAGGTGCTCCGGGTGCAGCAGAACGAGCAAGGGTGTGTGTGGGGAGGCAGACGGCCGGGCAAGGTGCAAGGAGGACCACTGAGGGAGAAGAAAGATTAGCGTGCAATTGTGATGCGATGACGCGATGGTACCATCATGCTGTTCTATTAACGAGCGCCGAAGCCAGCAGGGAAAAGTGGCATCGGAATGCGATGTGGATTCACTTTTCGTCTCGAAACAGAAAGACGGCAGGAGATGGGAGTTTCTGGATATGCATCTTGACGATGCACAGCCACAAGCAAGGAAATGAGCTTTCATCAAGCATCCTCTCCTCCTGGCGTCCCGGGTCAGATCACGACGCCACTTGCTGTGAGGTGAACCTGGTAGGCATATCAGGTACTGGGGCCTGAAATGAGAGGTGAGGGCAGGAGTATAAGCTCCGATGGGCAATCGAGGATCGGCTCGATGGAACAGACAAGGCCCCTGCTGAGTGCCCTGGCAATGAGCGGTTTGGGGCGGGCCAGAACATCATTGCGGGAGCTGGGGCGTGGGCCAATGACGGATTCGTGGGGCGTGTGGGGCACACCATGTTCATCCAGCTTGAGCCAATCCAGACCTGGCGCAAGCGGAGGGCTGGGCAGGGAAGTGAGTGAGTGAGCTGGGGGGAGACGTGAAAGTGAGGTGGGCTTCTGAAATCGGCTATGGTGACATCATTGCACAGGTGACGACACTGGCTGGTCTGGGGCGGGTGCGAGCAGCTTGTTCCCAGCAATGCGCAAACCAGCCGCGCCCCCCTTTCCCCAAAGCTGTCCCCTAGCCAGCGGCGGGTGGTCATTAGCAGCGCTGCTGGATTGACCGATCCCGGCTGCGGTACACGATCTGTTGCCCGTAGCGCCTGCCTCAGCCATGTACACTACCTTCCAAGAGGGGTTCCCGAGGTCACCCATGTCATTCATGTTTTGGAGCCCAGGTCACGGGCTTGAGGGGCAAGGGAGCAGGCCGAGTAGGTAGGTAGCCAGCAAGAGCTCCTGCCCTGTTGTGCATGTGTGACAGCCTGAGGACGACGGACGGGGAAAGCTTTCCAGCTGCCACCCCATTCCTCACCTTCTCCCATAAAAGCGTGCCGCGTCCCCTCGTCAGCCAGCTTTCTCCTTCCTGTCACACCGTCATAACGAACAACAAACGATCCTCACTACCAATCCAAGATACCCTAAAACACCAGCCAACATGTCTCTGCACTGTAAGTCCTGATTCTCCGAGGATGGACGGCCCTGCTTGGCACATTGGCTGCCGATGCACTTGTCGATGATTTCGTCGCTGCCTCGAGGTGTTCCAGCATCATCACATGTGGATGATGGTGGCATCCGTCCGCATCACACGACCTCCCCGGGACAACAGTCATTCTAATGTATCTTCGTCAGACCTCCCCCCCGTCAAGCCTTCGGCCATTGCCCTCGGCACCATCTTCAACCACACCGCTGAGCTTGCCAGTAAGTTTCTCCAGGCTGTACCCCGCACCGCCGTCCACTCCGTGATCACGCCTGCTCACATGAGATCGTTCAGTCCTCAGCCCCCTCTTCGGCCAGACCTACCAGCGCGCGAAGGCTGCCCACTCCAAGGAGGAGTTCGCCAAGTCCAAGGAGGCTTCCTCCGCCGCCGTCGCCTGGGGCACCTCCCTCGTCGGTTCTGCCCTCCAGGCCTACGGTGTCGGTGCTCTCATCAACGCCACTGGTACTCTGTCTTACAAGGGCGCTTCTTACCTCGGTGCCCTGATCTTCGCCGCCACTGCCGCCCCTGGTGTATGTCTGCCCTTGCTCCATTTTACTTTGAAATCCCCCTAACACCCTGCTCAGTACATCTCCGAGGTCTTCATCGAGAAGCATGCTCTTGACACCGTCGGCGTGAGCGTCCTTGCCAAGGTCTTTGAGACGGTCGGCCTGTCCGTCTTCCTGACCTGGTGGGGCACCCGCACCAACCCTTTCGAGTAAGGGATAATTTTGGGTCGTTCCTTTAGTCGGAATACCAACAGGGAAGCATGGCCAGCAGACGATATAAGTCAGCAGCCTGCACCCTATGTGCTTATAGTCTGGGACTTGGAAGGTTCAGGAGTTTAGAGATAATGAATTGAGAACTTGCCTCTAACCAATGGAAGCCTGCTTCTTGTCGATTGCCATGTGTCTCCCCCTTGTAAACCATTGGATGTAATTGGCATTCGCGTAGCGTGCGCAAGAGCGCTTCGAGCATACATGGATCACAACAGTCTTGCCAGTGCTATTCAGGCAGCTTGAAAAGCATCACATCACATGAATGAGTTATCAGTGTGAACAAATAGTCGTCATATTTTGAGTACGAAGCAATACTCGACACCAAACGCCGGTCCCATCCGTTATGTCCCTGTCGCGCGACATGGCCAGGAGGTATAATACACCACCATACCCACAGAGCTGCCTGGCAGTCCTGAACACTTCCTCTCGCCCGCATCTATCGACGCACGCCGGCTCACGGGCGGCAGTACCCGTCAGCGGCCAGGTTTCTCTGTCTTTACTCTCCTCTCCGGTTTCCAACAGCCTGTCTCAGACATCCGTCGGCGAAATACCTCATGCCCAGAAAGCCTGCCTCGCCGTCTCCTTCTGCACGAGCTTGACGAGCGCGTCGTACGACTCCTTAAAGTCCTCGCCGTCGTCCTCGTCGTCCTTCTCCTTCTTCTCCGCCTTCTTGGCGCCGGCAGCGGACGCCGTCTCCATGACCATGACAACGGAAGTCGGACGCTTCGTCTTGGCGGCGGCGCCGAGCTCGGCGCGGGAGGGCACGAAGATGTAGGGCACGTTGTGGTCCTCGCAGAGCACGGGAAGGTGGGCGATGACGTCCATGGGCGAGATGTCGGCGGCGATGATGAGAACACCGGGGAAAGAGGTGCGGCCGGGAGCGGCGGCCGGGGACTTGCGGAGCGTCTTGACGACCTCCTTGACGCCGCGCTTGAGGGTGTTGTTCTTGGCGGCTGCGGGGGAGAAAACAGATCAGCAGTTGAACGTATGGGTGGTCGGGCCAAGAGTCGCCGGCTTCGCGCCGGACGTTTGATCCAATGGATGTTTAGCTACTCACACTTGCGGATCGTCTTCATGATCTTCTTCATGGCCTTGTCGTCGGCCAGCGGCACGGCGAAGGGCACCGTGGCGCCGGGGATGATGGGGCCGACCTTCTTGACGGCGCCGTCAGTCTCGACGACGGGCGCCGCGGCAGCGGCGGCGGCATCGGCCTGTATGTGCTCGTCCAGGGCGCGCTCGAGCTTCTCCTTCTTCTCCTTCTTGTCCTTCTTGTCCTTCTTGACCTTGGCCACACCGTCGGCGTCGGAGCGCTTCTTCTCCTTCTTCTCCTTCTTGTCAGGACGCTCGGACGCCATTGCTGCGACTGTCAGGGGTTTTCTAACGACAAATTGGTTCCTGGGTGCGGGTGCGGGTGCTGGGCGATTTTGGCGGGACGGATCTTCGAGGGTGGGCGCTCAAGTCGTTTCGTGGTATCGTCGCTGGGTGCAGCAAGTACCAAAGGAAGCTCGAAATTTTTCCCTTCGGATTTTTTTGCGGGGAGCTCGTGTGCCCGCCAATTGGAGTCGGCGCTGGGTGGAAGTATATCCGGGCCGAAATTCTCGGTGAGGAAAGTCGGCGGGGAATTGTCGGTGAGTCGGACGACTTCACGTGACTTTAATGAAAACCTGAGTGAGATGCCATGCGTCGGTTTCTGGCCCTCGGAGCAGCGATTTCAATCATATTTGCCAGTCGTCCCTTCTACTAACGCCGAAAAGCTGCTGCCAGTTGTTGATTCCTGTGCACAACTCATCTCGAGTGGGTGTGCCGCTCTGAACGCGGTTTGACGAAGGACCCAGTACCATCTCACCAATGAGAGGCTTCGGGTTGCTAATGAGCGAAGTTGGCTGCCTTACGTTTTGGCAGATTTGCGTCATGAAGCAGTGATGTTTATACAGATAGCGATTTGACAGATAATGGAGTTCTCTGCCTGCAGATGGAGCTCTTTCGTCAATCCGTAGGAAACCACCGCGCATTGAGGCGGATGCGCAAGGAGTCGAGGATTTATGTTACCTTATGAAGCAATTCACATCAGCAGCCATTGACAAATATGTCAGCGTTGCATCCACCACGCAGCGAAAGTAGCAAGATCCTATCGTCTGTATGCGTCACTCAATTGGAATAGCTCTACTCCCTCCCCCCGTCGCTCAGCTGATGTACAAGTGTTTTGACACAAGGGTCTCGCCGTCTAATCATTCATCCTCTGGTCGCTCCAAATTTATTCCTCCTCGTCAGCGAACTCGGCCAGACCGGCCTTGGAGTTCAGGTACTCGTTGCTATTACAAGTTAGTAAACCCATCTCGCAGCGCTCCACGCGCAGAGCGTGTCTGGCGAACGCACCGGTGAATGGCCCAGTCCATGGCGTAGTAGGCGACAACCAGAGGAGGGACGACGTAGAGGACGGAGCCGCGGAAACGGCGGAAGGTGTTGAACACGGCATCGTGGCCGGCGCCGGCGAAGGGGTTCTGGCGGTTGGCAGAGACACCGAATGTGATGATGCCACGCTGCTTCTCGCCACCTGTTTGTTTGTTTGTTAGAAAGGTGTTTATCTTGAATATTACCACTCAACTCCTGGCTCGTTGCGTGTGGAGCTGAGCGGTAGGCTCTCCATCGTCATCGAAGTCTGCTGTCCCGCGTGTTTCTGACGAGCTTCGAAACCCAATGTCCGTCGTATGATGTTGTGCCGTTGCGTCGTTGCGTCGGGGGGGGGGGAAGGCGGTACTAACCGATGTTTCCCCAATCGCCGAGGTAGCTGCGAGGTCAATTAGCATTGAAACTCGAGAGAACAATTGGCAAACAAAAGACCCGGGCAATCGTCAGTCACAACTGTTCGCCCTGGACGAAAAGCCGCACCGCGCCCGGGCCAATTGCGCCCAGCGTAAATCGTCTTACTGGTTGAATTTGCCCTTGGGGACGCCGCCGCCGCCGAGCAGGATCTGGGAAGGTCTCATGTTGTCGAATCGGGGGAGTGACGCACGAGGTCTGTGTCGGGGATCGAAGGTGCTTGGAGTGTCGAAGAGGATCAATCGGGTGAGGTTCGAAATCCTGTCGAGGTTCTTGCCGAAGTGCACCCGAAACGGTTTAGCGCCCCCTTTGCTACAATGGCCCCGGTTTGTGTCACCTCCGGGCGAGAATTTCCATGACGGGTCGGCGCTGAAGCACCTTCGTAAGCTCCGCCTCAGGTTCGAACGTGTGCGTGCAACTGGAGCTTTTGAGCAGTGCAGCTTCAAACCT
Source organism: Verticillium nonalfalfae (assembly GCF_003724135.2). Lineage (NCBI taxonomy): Eukaryota > Fungi > Ascomycota > Sordariomycetes > Glomerellales > Plectosphaerellaceae > Verticillium > Verticillium nonalfalfae. Next base: position 246,814 of record NW_021167255.1, on the reverse strand, counting down.
TCCGACAGCCGATCACCAGCTCCTTCTCCTGTCTTCATCGCACCGACCCCGCCGACCACAGTCTCGCTCTATCCATCGCGCCGGTGCCGCAATTCCTTCCACAATGGCCGCAGCTCTCAACTTCATCTCCAAGGCGGCAGTGCCGGCCTTCTTGGGTGCCAGCCTCCTCTCAACCGCCATCTACGATGTCCGTGGCGGTTCCAGGGCAGTCATCTTCGACAGAGTGCAGGGTGTGAAGGATGAGGTCATCAACGAGGGCACTCACTTCCTCATCCCCTGGCTGCAGAAGAGCATCGTTTTCGACGTGCGCACCAAGCCCAGGAGCATCGCCACCATGACGGGCAGCAAGGACTTGCAGATGGTCAGCCTGACGTTGAGGGTGTTGCACAGGCCAGAAGTAAAGGCGTTGCCCAAGATCTACCAAGTATGTGCCCTCTTAGTCCCGGCTTGTTCATTCAGAAAATTAGAGGTCTAATCACTGGTTTGCGTTTCTCCAGAATCTCGGCGCCGACTATGATGAGCGTGTCCTCCCCTCCATCGGCAACGAAGTCCTGAAGTCCATCGTCGCCCAATTTGACGCCGCCGAGCTCATCACCCAGCGCGAGGCCGTCTCCCAGCGCATCCGCTCCGACCTCACCCGCCGCGCCGCCGAATTCAACATTGCTCTCGAAGACGTATCCATCACCCACATGACCTTCGGCAAGGAGTTCACCAAGGCCGTCGAGCAGAAGCAGATCGCCCAGCAGGATGCCGAGCGTGCGCGTTTCATCGTCGAGAAGGCAGAGCAGGAGCGCCAGGCCAACGTCATCCGTGCCGAAGGCGAGGCCGAGAGTGCCGACGCCATCGCCAAGGCCATTTCCAAGTCTGGCGACGGCCTCATCCAGATCCGTAAGATTGAGGCGAGCAGGGAGATCGCGTCCACACTGTCTTCCAACCCCAACGTCGTGTACCTGCCTGGTGGTGGCAAGTCTGGCGGCAGCCAGATGCTTCTGAACGTTGGCCGGTAATCAGCTTGGTGGATGATATTTGTAATAGTATTCAGGCCAAAAGGTGGCCGCGGCTGGACGCCACTTAAATGAGTGTAATTCTACGTATATCCCCTTTCCAATATGTGCTGGTTATGAAGAAGCAGTCAGGGTCCTCTCTTCCCATGATCTGCCTGTTGGCTGTTTTTGCTAAGCGCATGAAACACAACTACCAAGAATGAAAGACGTTGGGCCAAGATGTCATACGATACATTGCGCATGTCACTCCTATTATACAAGCGAGGATGGGGTCGACGTGCGCATTGTCAGTTGTTTATTGCCCAGATGTGGCATGAACTACCGAATAGCTCGCGGGTTCCGCGATCATGTCAAAGTGGCTAGCCAGGACGACCAGCATCGCTACTACCGAAGTGATCCTCGGGGCGACATTGACGTTGAAATCAATGTGCAGTCTCTAGGAACTCCACAGTCAACTTGGTGTCGTCAATTCCACCGTTGGCGCCACTGTTCGAAGCATCCTTCGGTGGAACCATGTCACCTGTAATCTTCTCCAAAGTCCAGCCTTTGAATCGCATGTTCTGCCACTCTTCCATGACCTTGAGCAGAGCCAGTTCTCCGGCAGCTCGAGCATCCTCCGCCGAGTCGTGTCCCTGGATCTTGCCTCCTGTCTCCATCTGGATTTTGCGGTTCAGCAGCGTTTCCATGAGCATTTTGAGGCCATGTCGATAAGGTAGGCCGTGCTTGTGCGGGTTCAGTAGGACAGTGTCGACGAGTGTCGGGTGGATGATGCGGACAGAGTTTAGATCGTTTTCCAAGCCATGCCCGATGAGGGGTGTATTAGGGGCGAGTAGAGAGAAGAGAAGGTCGCGTGCGGCGTTTGGTGATGGAACGATTCTCAGCGCAGCCTTCTGATAACCGTCCGAATTTTTGGTGTTGGTGTTCATGGCGACGGGTGGTATCTCCATGCTGGTCCAAGGCTGAGCTCGTGACATGTCCTCGGGCCAAACACCCGAGAATCGGGAGTTGAGGTCGAGGATTTCGCCTAGAGGTTGCACGAGGACATCCAACATGATGTCGCCGCTGGGCCAGGCAGTAGCCGTTAGACGGACGAGCTCCAGCCCGTTGACCGTGTAGCACATTTCGCAATCAAAGCAGACGGCTCTATCCGACGGCACCGACGGATTCTCTGGCGTTTCGGCAAAGTCCATGACCGCAGCCAGTCGTTTCGGATCATTTACCTTGAAGACGTGATGCGGGGTCTCGGTGCAGCCAACGGAATCTCCCACTTGTGTTCCACAGCAACGATATCTTTTCTGTTGCTTGGAGCGATCGCCGGGCTGACGTTCGGGGAAGTACGTCTTTCCATAGTGATGTTTGCATACGCCGCCAGAGGTAAGAGCACCGTCTGCGTCTCGGCGCCCAGGGAAGACTTGAAATCGTTTGTCGCACCGGTCACATTTTTCCCATCCTTGAGCAGCTTCAAGCCCTTGGCGTGCCTTTGCGATCTCTGCCTCTACAGGAGGGGTAGGGACATAACCGTGAGCGTCAAGACCTTTGATAGAGGTCACAAGACGGCGGAGTATCTGGACTTCTTGGGCAGGCTTCAGTCCCGTGCTGAGGACCTTGGGGGTACCTGATGACTTTGCGTCTGGTCGTGATTTTGGGTTGCGGCTTTGATGCTCATTTCGACGCTCTTCCGTCCACTCCCTGACGGCCATTCGTTTGTACTGCATAATTCGGTTTTTGACCACGTTGCTGTAGATAGTTGGCTTCTCCGTTGCGCACTTCTCTTCTTCGTCCAGTGCTTTCCAGATAAGGTGCTGGTCAGAGAGGACGAGTTGGCTGTCGTCTCCTTTTGCGACTTTCTTGAGTTCTTTGTTTAGTCGAGTGTACTCTTGATGAAGCATCTTCAAGAGTTGAACTCTCGTTTGGTAGGTAGCAGGGGACTTCTTGAGAAGGCGCGGGTTGAGCGTCTCTGGCTTCCTAGGCTTGGCGGACGGGGATGCTTCGGCGGATGTGGAGGTGGAGGAAGCATTGGCTGCGTGGGTTGCGCCGCCTTTTGATGATGAGGTGCCAGCGGACCCGGTGACCTTTTTGGTGGAAGAGCTTGTCACTGATGGTGTGTTGGTGGCAGAAGCGGAGCGACTCTTGGCAGGCGTGTTGTTGGGGTTTCGATTCAGCGAGGAGCGTTGCGCAACAGGTGGTCGTGATGTGGCTAGTCTCTTTGAAGATGGCGGTGAGATGGGACGAGCTTGCGTGGACAGGCTGCCATCTGTGTTCCGGGTTGGGACGACGGCTTTCGAGGCGGGCTGAGCAGATTTGAGAGGTTGTCCAGGGGTTGAGAAGGTTTGTGGAGGCGAGACGACTTGCTCGGTTCTCTGGCGCTTCCTGGGACTATCCTGGAGAGATGCAGGCTCGTCGTCTGGTCTCTGTCGAGATGTGCCTGGCTTCACGACCTGTGATGGAGGGGCGGAGCTGGGACTGTCTTTTTTATGGCCGAACATGCATTGGAAGGCCGTGCAAGTCTCCCCAGCTGGGCAGGGGAGGTGTTTGAGGTTCAGGAAAGAAGCCATGTCGTGTCGTGACAGCAAGCCGGCTGATCAGGGCAGATAGCAAGTATAGCAGGATCCTTTGCATCTGTTTAGTCAGCTCTGCCGTTTGATTTCGGTATTGAATGCAGGCTCATGCAAGGTAGATGTGAGGTAGACGTGAGGTACAAGGCCCCCATTGCTAGCCACGGGTTCTTTGAACTGAGGTGTCTTCAGGGATGAGACGCCCACTGACCAAAGACTCATGGGCAAATTCGATGAATTGCTCGAATGGAGAAGACAGGAAAAGAAACCAAAAAGGGAGGAATGAGATGAAGTGAAAACTTACAGAAGGGTGCGAATGAAGATATCAGAATGGGCAAGTTTCCTCGCTGAGGGCGTACCTACTGATACGGGTAAGGCAGGTTACCTGGGTAGGTACCTCACCTAGAGATATGTAGGCACCTAGGCAGCTGAGAGTTGGACAATGTTTAGGAGCCAATGAAAGCATGGATGAATGATGAGAGCCACTGGTCATGAGATGGAGGATAAAAGCCGTCAAACAGAGTATGAGGTGCACAAGCCCATATCCGCGTGGTGTGCCCGCTGGCATCAGTAATGGGATGAGATCTCAAACGTCAACGGTGTCTTGTACGTGTCGTCGCCAACCTGAAATGGAGGGTGCATTGTTGGGCGGTTGACGGATCAGGGTCAAAGAGTACAGGGATGGCATGAAGTCAATCGGCTGGCCGAGATTAGGTAAGTGGTCCAGCGGCGATGTGGATGGGTGCCTACCTTACCTGGTAGGTAGCCTTCAACTGGCAGCAGAGGAGTGCAGAGAAGGCCATCCCTTCAACAACAACTTGGGTCGTAATCGCCCATCTTGTCTTACGCTGTTCATGATCCACATGAGAAAAGCCCACGACTCCTTCTGTCTCAACTCGTATCCCTAGACGTCACGACAAAGGAAAGGAAAAATACGCCGTGGCTGTGGCAGCCAGTAAGGACTTGCCTATCATGGCCGGGCTTCGGAGGGGAGGGGAGGCCCTTCACCACAGAGACACAGTCTTTATCTCCAATCTGATAAAGATGTCTGAATGCTCGTGGCGGTGTGGTCTCGAAAGCTGCCCCAGGCCCGTTGCATCCCGCCTTCCTTATCAGCACCGTGGTCAGGAGCGCGCGCCCGCTGCTGTGTGATGGTGATTGCGATACGGAGAGCGCGAACCCGGGCCTTCGCAGGGGCATGAGCGTATCGGCCATGTCTGCATACCTATAAAGCACACTCTGTTCGTGTGCTTTGCGACTGCCATCTCTTTGCTGCTGCTTCTCCAGAGCTACTTGCGACGGCATAGCAAGACCATTTCACCATCGCCATAGGGAAATCATCACAAGGTCGTTGTCTCTGTCTACCTACCTACCTAGGTATCTTAGGTACCCTAGGTAAGGTACATAGGTATATTAGGTACCTTGCTGGCATCTGATCAGGCGCCCCCGATCCAGGTGCATCGGACTTAGGAGGTGGCCTCCGGGAGCAACGCGTCCCCTGGAGAGCCTGGACGAGAGGAGCCCACAGGCCTGGAGTTAGGGTGGGTTGGGGCGAGTTGGGGCAGGTTGGGGGCACCAGAGGCACCAGGGCCGCCAGGAGAGCCTGGGCGCGGCCTCTAAGCGCCCCCGAAGCTCCGGCGGACGACCAGCTTCGCCACGGGCCTGTTGGGGAGGGTTGTTGCGTCTTATTGTAGACGCTCACCCTCTTCCTTCCAGCTCACCACTTCTCCCTGTCCCACACGTTGTTGCCCTTTTCCGTACGCTCTATCGACCGGTCCCTGATCTCTTCTGATTACTCTTGCATCATGGATTATACCGGCGGTAGCGCAGAGGCTGACCATCTCTGCGTCTTGGTTCACGGGGTATGTTCAGAAATCACCTACGTCACCCCACGCTGCCTACCTACCTACTTACCTGTGGGACGTCGTTGCGCCTGGGATCACCTGCTAACCACCCGAGGCTGCTATAGCTTTGGGGAAACCCCAATCACATGGCCAACATTGCGAAGAGCCTGCGGTCCCAGTATCCTGCTGACAAGCTCTATCTCCTCCTCGCCAAAAGAAATAGCGGGAGCTTCACCTACGATGGCATCGAGCGCGGCGGCGAGCGTGTGTGCGCCGAGATCGAGGAAGAGCTTGGCTTGATCGAGAAGAGAGGAGGCAGCATCACTAAAATCAGCATCGTCGGTTACTCGCTCGGTGGTCTCGTCGCACGCTATGCCGTCGGCCTCCTCTATGCAAAGGGGTTGCTAGACAAGCTCGAGTGCATGGTAAGGGCCGTCGTTCGACGTTGAGCCTTGATGCCTCTCACTGACGCCCGGCGCACAGAACTTCACCACGTTTGCCTCGCCTCATCTCGGTGTCCGCACGCCTCTCAAAGGATGGCACAACCACGTCTGGAACGTCCTCGGCGCAAGGACTCTCTCCATGTCCGGACGCCAGCTTTTTACCATTGACAAGTTTCGCGACACGGGCCGGCCCCTCTTGGTGGTTTTGGCTGATCCCAACTCGATCTTCATGTCGGGCCTGAAGAAGTTCAAGAGACACACCTTGTACAGCAACATGGTCAACGACAGAAGCGCCGTCTTCTACACCACTTGCATCTCCAAAACCGACCCCTACCGCGACCTCTCGTCCATGCAGATCAATTATGTCAAAGATTACGAAGACGTCGTCCTGGACCCTCACAACCCCTTCTCGTCCAAACCGAACCTGGGAACCCCCGCAACCCTCTCGTCCGTTGCCGTCACTGCCGTCTCCTGGCTTCGCAGCGTTCCCTTCATGCTGGCTGTCACCATATTCGTTCCGATCGGTATCATTGGGTTCCTCATCAATTCATGCATCCAAACCGCGCGCTCATCGAAGCGGATCCGCCTCCATGAGGAGGGACGGGCGGGTGTCAAGGTCACCGACTATCGGAGCTTCCCCCTTTGGATCAACGAGATCCGCACCGAGGTGGAACACGCATACGAAGCGCTCAACAACGCGCAGCACCAAGACTACCTCGGATCGGAAACGGAAGAAGACGACGAGACGCTCGACATGAATCTGGAAGACTCAAAGGTGCTTGCCCGGGAGCGCCGCATGTCCATCCCTTCGCAGCGTACCCTTGCGCTGGCCCCCTATCAGTTCAGTATGATCGAGTCTCTCGACAGTCTTAACTGGCATAAATACCCGGTCTGGATCCACCGTGACAGGCACAGCCATGCTGCCATCATTGTTCGCTGGGAGAAGGAATCATTCAGTGAGGGGAGGGTTGTTTTGAAGCACTGGCTGAAGGAGGAGTTCCTCATGTGAGGCGCCATTTGATCGAAGTTTGAATATGTCCTTGTACTCCATGCTTCGCTGTGCTTGCTCAATGTCAATGACCACGGACTGTGAAGATGAACTCCGTACTTGTAAATATCAATCCTCGTCCTCCTGCTCCCCCAGGTTTCCCGCAGAACGGCCATGCCCCATCAATAATGACATGCTCCTAAGGATCAATTTTGAAGGGTGACTCCCCAAGGGGATGGCTCGCCTTTGATACAGAGATGTTTGATCGTGACTGTCATCTGGCAAGCGTACCATTACATCTTGAAGGTCGTCATGAGGATCTAAGACAGGAAGGCCAAAAGATGTTCGCTTGCACGTAGGTTTGGAAAGCCAGTAAGCCAATATATAAGGAGGCAGGTCACTTTTCCTGGTATAACGCCCAAGAAGGAGCCCCAGTGTGGTGGCCTGGGCCCAGCACAGCAATCAATATCTATTCAATTCTCCTCTACCACACAGACTGATTTCCACACTTGGCGTTGTATAGGGCAGAATATACAGGACAACATGTTCTGGGGACATCTAGTCTACCTCTATAGTATCTTCAACCGGAAGCCGGTTTTACCTTTTTACAGCTTGGCCTTGGGAATGTCCTGCCTCTGCATAATCTCAGCGACAATACGGCGCTGAATCTTTCCAGTTGCCGTCTTGGGCATCGTCTCGGTGAAATAGACCTACAGACAGCGTTAACATGGTGTCGTCCGTGCATCCCACAGAACACAAGTCTCACCTTCTTCGGCACCTTGAACTTGGCCAGCTTGTCTGCGATCCACTTGCGCAGCTCATCCTGCTCGAGCTTCTCTCCCGACTTGAGCACGACGGCGACGCCAATGTCCTGGCCGTACATGTCGTCGGGGATGGCGAAGCTCACGGCCTCGGAAACAGCGGGGTGGCGCGTGAGGACATTGTCGAGCTCGATAGGGCTAATCTTCTCGCCGCCCTTGTTGATGAGCTCCTTGATGCGGCCAGTGATGATGACGTAGCCGTCCTCGTCCAGCTTTCCCTGGTCACCTGTGCGGAAGAAACCAGACGATGTGAAGGAAGAGGCGTTGGCGTCGGCGTTGTTGAGGTAGCCGTGCGTGACGTTCTCGCCCTTGATGGAGATCTCGCCCTCAGTGCCCTGGGCGAGCTCGTTGCCCTGGTCGTCGAGAATCTTGATCTCCACGCCCTGACCGAGGCCGACGGTGCCTGGCTTGCGCTTGGCCGGGGGCAGCGGGTTGGAGGTCATTTGGTGGGCAGCCTCTGTCATGGCGTACGCCTCGAGGACAGGGGCCTTGTACGTCTTCTCAAGGTTGTGGAATACGGTAGGGGAAAGAGGTGAAGAGCAGGACCGGATGAAGCGGATCGCAGGGAGGGGGTTGGGCGTCGGGTTCTTCAGGAGGATCTGGTGGATGGTGGGAACAGCTGTGTACCAGTTGGCCTTGTGGGCAGCAAAGTCCTGCCAGAACTCGCCAGCAGAGAATTTAGTCGGGACGATCATGGATCCGCCGGAAAGGAAAGGGGCCAAGAGGCCGCAGAGCAGACCGTGAACATGGAAGAGGGGCATGACAAGCATGGTGCGGTCCTTATCAGTGAGCTCATATGTCTTCTGGATGTTGCCTTCATTCTCATCAGCAGCGTTTCATTCAAAGTTGACCAGATCACTTACTCATGGTCCTCGTCAGGTTCGCGTGTGTCAGGGGCACTACCTTGGGCCTGGAGGTCGTTCCGCTGGTATCATGGTCAGCTTTAGCTTTGGGCATGTGAAGATACGGAGATGGGCTATTGAATCACCTGGTGTGCAGAACGAGGGCGACGTCGCTTGGCTCGGGCTTCAAAATTTGTTCCTTGCGCTTGCCCTGGAGCTGTCCCAGCTCCTTCACATCAAGAGCAACCTCCTTCTTCGAAGCATCCCAGTACGTCTCGGCAATGGCTGCGTTGAATTTCTTGGCGGCCTGCACAGCCGGGGCGTTACTCTGATAAGCACCGCGGGGAACCAGAACAATGGCAGACTTGACATCCTCGATGTAAAACTCGAATTCATCCTGTTTGTACGCCGGGTTCAACGGAGCGGCGATTCCACGTTGCCAGGACGCGGCGAGAAATGAGATGATGAACTCATACGAGTTGACTGTGGCAATGGAGACTGGGGCCCCCTTGGTGATGCCGATGGCAGCAAGCTTCTGCTGGAACGAGGCAGTCTCCTTGATGAGATCGTTGTATGTAACAGCCAACGGGCTGGGCTTGGAAGGAATAATGATGGCAGTAGAGCTGCCGGCGCCCTTGATGGCTGTCTGAAGCGTCAACGCCATGTTTGATTTGACAAATGTGTAGGCGGACTCGACGGGCGATTCCGGCTCCGATAATCGGACAAAGTTGAACAAAGTGATGAGGTATGTACCTGTGTAGAAGAATTGATCACAGGATGGTGGTAGGATAGATCACGCTCTATCTCTAAAAGGAATGTCCTGGTGGCGATGGCTGATGAACAAGTGAGAGTTATCTGGGAAGCCAACGCCCAAGTTCAAGGAGGCCGGGGTCATAGTGGTAGTCCCTAGTCATTGCGTGCTTAATAGAGCCTGGAGCTGGCAAGCGGGTGGGTTCTCTTAGCTGTTCCCGGATCGGTTCATGTAACTGCAACAAGGGGTCAAGACGTCTGATCCCCCCCCCTGTGACTACGGTGGGCTGACATGCCGGGGTAAGTCGGTGCCATTGAATAAGGTTCTCCAGATAGTATATTAAGCAGCTTATCACACATCGCGCTTCTGTCTATCCTGTACCTGCCTACCCCGGATACCTAGTCCCAAGTTACCCATACAACGCCGCAAGAACGAAAACATGCGAGTGCAACGCGGCTGAATATTTGACCCAAACTCGAAAACCCCTACGGCAGAATGGCCGCGCCGCCTCCACCACCGCCCGCAAGGGGAGGATTGTCTCTCTATGCGAACCTCCTAGACCCAGCTTCAGACCCCTCGGCGACGATATCCAGCGCGCCCGTTCGGTACAACCAAGACGGCAGCGCGATAGACCTCGGCGACGACGCAGCAGCGAAGAAACCTAAAGATCCATGTCCTTCACCTCCCGCCCTCTCGTTCGTCAACGTCGACGTGCTCACATCTCCCAGCTCTTCGCTTCCAACCAATACGTCGCCCGCAGGCCAAAGCCGTGAAGCCCAAAGCTAGTTTCCCCAAGGCCGTGTCGCAAGTGGTGTCGCTTCCTGCCGGGCCAGCGACCTCAGATGTACCGACAGCTGTGACCACACCGGGCGGGGCGCAATCCCAGCAGAAGACCAGTCTCGCCGACTGGGCTGCTGCGGGAGACGACGAGATGCGCTACAGTTTGGAGAAGCGCCAGCGTGGCGGGCGCAAGAAGAAGAAGAAGAAGTTCGAGCACCAGCTGGAAACCGACTGGGATGAGATCTACGACCCTACCAGGCCCACCAACGTCGACGAATACCTGCGCAGTGACGAGCGCATACGAGAGGTCCAGGACTGGAAGGCTGTGCTGTACAGACATCGTAGGAAGAGGAGCTTCAGCGATGACAGCGACCAAGACAGCGTCAGAGACAGCCGTCCAGCGGCGAGTGCGTACATTGTAGCCGTCCAACTCTTTCACTCTCACTGACAGACGCGCAGACCAGTTTGCGCCGCCGTCAAACTACTCCTTCGCACCACCTCCGCCCTCTCCACCGACATTGGCTCAGCTTCCCGGCGATGCGACCGCCGACGACGTTTATGCACGAAGACAGACTCTCCACACAGCACCCGTGCCGCCTCCTTTAGATTTTATTCCACCACCGACATCACCACCTCCTCCGCCTCCATCCTCCGAACCAAAGGAGACGGCAACCATCTCACGCGCTCCCGTCCGCTACTCACCTCCTAAGCCGTCCGAAGACGACGTTCCCGACTCACCACCACTATCTCTCGGCCTGGGCGCAGATTCCCATGCGGGAAACCGCACTTCCGACTCCGAAGCCCCTCGCTCCCTCCGCCCAGGCCAGGCAGGCTTCGCCCAGCGCCTAATGTCCAAGTACGGCTGGACCAAGGGCTCCGGCCTCGGCGCCGACGAGTCGGGCATCATCAACCCGCTCCGCGTCCAGGTTGAGAAGCGGAAGAAGAAGAGCGACGCCGAGGGCGGCGGCTGGCGCGACCCTGCCAACAAGGCCAAAATCATCGGCGGCCAGCGTCGCGACGACGGCGCCGCCTCTTCTTCCGGCTACGGGCCCATGAGCAACGTCATAGTCCTGCGGAACATGCTTGAGGGTATGCAAGACCTGCAGGGTGAGATTTCCAGCGGTCTCGGGCAAGAAATCGGCGAGGAGTGTGGCGACAAGGTACGCCTGCCCCTGCATCTCCCACCCCCCCCCCCACCCCCTCCTCATCTGGCGCCTCCATTGCTGTCATCTAGGAATCAGAGCCGAGATGTAATTGTGCTGATTATTCACCAGTATGGCCGTGTGGAGCGTCTGTATTTCGATGTCGAAAATCGACAGGTCTTCATCAAGTTTACCGACCAAGTCTCTGGTCTACGTGTAGGTTCACGCCGGATTTCTTCTGTCTAGTGCGCTCACCGAACATATCTGACAATCCTGCAGGCGGTCAGCGAGCTCAATGGTCGAGTATTCAATGGAAACACAGTGGCGGCCACGTTCTACGACGCAGAGCAATTTGAACTCGGAGTTTACATATAACGGCTCTCGCGCTTCGTGGGGATATCCTGTACTTAACATCCCTCTTCGAAATTTGTCCCCGGTTGGCACTGAGCGAAGGGGCCATGGTCCAGTAAGGCGGCGCCCAAAATTACAAATGGAGATGAAGAAGACAAGCGTCATGTGGATGATTCCTGTTCCATATCAAACGAAACAAGGTTGACTGAGCATCAGCGGGAGTAATGGTGAAGACAGCGTGCATGATACCCGTCGTATATTTGATAGTCACTTTTTGTGTTGTATAAAAGGGCGATTTGTTACATGTCGCAAGCAACATATGCCGGGTAGTCAGGTGGCAGGGTTACATCAAGCAGAAACCTCACAGCACAGGCCGATGCCGGCGATGTTGGGCGTCTTCGTCTCTAACCATCATCCAGTATTAAGTCTATCGGTTCCTCGTACCTAGGGGTGCCGGTTCGAGAATCGCGTCATTGCAAAGAAACCAGAAAGAAAGAAAGCATGTACGGAGAACGCCACAACATCCGAGCCCATATTTTCAGTATGGTTGTCTTTACAGCATGAGCTGAGCGAGACCGCCAATGACGGCCACGGTGACGAGGGCGGCCATGTTGGTACCAAGCATGGCGCTGCCGCTGCCATTGTTGTTGTTGTTGCTGGAGCCACCGTTGCCGCTGGAGCCGCCGCTGGTAGAGTTGGCCTCGTTGGCATTCTCGTCGCCGCCCCTGCAGTTGTACTCGCCGCGGATCTGGCGGCCCTCCATGTCGTCGAAGAACTTGCAAGACTCGTCAATGTTCTCAGTGCTGCGAACGTCGAAAGCACCACGGGCGTCATCAAGAGAGGGAAGCTCGACGCTACGATGATCGTTAGCATACAAATCAATTCGTGGCTGCGGCTGCAAACTTACGACTCGAAGTCGCCGCCAAGAAGGACAGCGCCACCAATCTCCTTAAGCTCAGGGAAGCCGTCAATACCGGTGAGGCGGGAGTTGTTGACAATGGTGAGGGATCCACCGAGGGTCTCGAGCAGAGGGAAGGAGATGTTGGTAAGCTCAGGGTTGTTGATGAAAGAAATATCACCCTCCTTAAACTCGGTCAGGTTGGGGGCAGTGAAAGTGGTGAAGCTGTTTTGGTCAAAACGCATGGAGCCGTTGATGACCTCGAGGGAAGGAACCAGGACGCTGGCGGCGTTGTTGATAATGAGCTCCTGAGCCCAGATAAGGTTGGCAAGAGTGACATTGAGGGCGGGGCCGTTGGAGTCAATCTCGAGCTTCTTGGAGACGTTGGCGAGCTGAGTGCTGTAAGACAGCAGACGGTCGTTGTTGTTGATGTACATCTCGTCGACGGAAGCGAGGTTGAGTCCGTCGAGCGAGCGGAGATCAGTGTTGGAAATACGGACACTGCTGGCACTGGTGACACCGGCGGTACCGAAGACGACAGTGCCAAGAGCAGGGAGCGTAACCCACTCAATGGTTTCAACAGCCGTCAGGGCAGTGAATCGGACGTCGTTCAGCAGCTCGAGTCCAACCAGCTCGAAGCGGCCGTCAATCGTGGTGAGCGAAGAACTGGCCAGGCTGACGAGCTGGGTGGCGTTGTTGACAACGAGGTTGCCCTTGAGGCGGGTGGGACCGTCAATGGTCACGGCACCGGTGAGGTCGGAGGAGATCTCAATGGACTCCATGGTCCTGCAGGGAATGGCCGTGGCCTCGGCGGCACTGGTGATCGTGTAGGTCGCAGTCGAGCAGATGCTGGACTGGGCTGAAGCAGCTAGTTAGTGCCAGAAGCCAAGGCCACGCGAGACGGCTGGAGTTGTGGTCAGACTTACCCGAGGCGACCGAGGCACCGACGGCCAGGATGGCAGGGACGAGCTTCATGGTGGTGTACATTGCTACCGGTTTTTGGCGAGTAATCTGAATGTTGAATAGAGTCAGTGCGAAGTTCGCAACGGGTAATAACAGCTTGGAAGCTGGATGATGTCAAGAATAATAAGAGATTGACAATGCTGGTGGAGGAGAGAACCAGGCAGTGGACTGGACAGCGGGCCAAGAAACCAAGACGGGTGGTAAAGGCTATCGATCTCTGTTCCAAAACCACGCTGGGGTTGTTTCCTGTTTGGATTGGTGCTTGATGGCAGGTGATGAGATGTGAAGATGGGTAGATGAAATGGGTGAACCCCCGAGACACGTAGTAGGCGGAGCACAGCTGGTCGTGCGGGTCGTATTTGTCGCCCCTTCCTGTGTGCTTTTTCTGCTCGTATTTGGTGCCGACGCGGCTGGGGGTAGGAGCCTGTCTGTCAGACAAGCAGGAGGCTCCGACCCTCGCGGTCCAAGGGCGGGTGTTGAGGGAATTGGGTCGTGGGGACCAGACGAGGGAGAGGCCATGGACGGGGCGTTCGGAATCCAGGGGCAACGGTATGTACGTGCCAACGAACATGGCGTGGGGTGGGCAGGGTCGTTCAGACCGGCGGCGACGGTCAGGAATTTCTCAATGGGCGTCGTGAAGGTGACGACGAGCCATCTTTGATGGGTCATGGTGCATTTCTTTCACTCCTTACGTACCTTTTGATATAGATAGAACGTCGTCTTCGTTCGAAGGACAGATAAAAAGGGGGGCAGAGCAGGAAGAGAGCTAAGGCTAGATCTGATCCTGTTATTAACGAGTGTACGAAAACCAAAGCAAGCGCAACGAAAAAATTGGCCTGGTGAAGAGTGAAGCTGGTCGCAAAGGGAGGAGGAGCGAGTGGGAGAAACAGTAGCAAGTCGATGTGCGGACGGAGAAGAGAAAAGCCAAATCCCCAGAGCTAGGGGCGAACTGCTGGCGTGGATGTGGCTTGTTGCCGTGCACGATGCCTCGCTGCTGCTCTCGCGCCTTCAACCAGGTCGGGCAGGGGAAGCAGGGGGGGGGGGTGGAGCACCGACAGGAATGTTGATTTGCTGCTCATAATCAAGACGATCAGGGGTGCGTGTCCCAGGTGGGTAAGGGGGGGGTTGTTGGAGGAAGCATGTGCAGGGGGTCATCATAGTGTCGCCCTGGTTTGTTGCAGTCACAGTCCTGTTCGACATTGCCTGGTGGGCACACCTGCTCATTGATCATTTCGGGTCCTTCGCGCCCTCCTACGTTGGTCATGATGGCGAAGGGGACGGGGGAAGTTCATGGTTCGGTGCTTGCCTCCCTTTATTATTACAGATGCAACATAAGGCAAGGCCAGGCACCACACGCAGGCCCCTCCGCCTCTGGTGCGGTACGAGCAGGAGATGGAACGCAATAAATCGTCAAGCTTGTCCCTTCAGTGCATGAGCATCTACTTTTTCCCCTGCCACAACCGTTGCCGCACCCGTACCCAGATGCCAGACAATCGGTTTCCACGTTCCGCGAGCCTTGCCTCCCTCGTATTGGATACACAATACGGCACCGACCACAAAGCACAAAGCACAGGGCACGAGAATGTGAGTAATAAGTGGTGTCCTGGCATCTTACACATTGGATCCCTTCGCCCCATTCCTCGGACGAGTCAACTTCTGCCGTGTTCGTGTTCCAACAGATGTTTGATCCCCCTCCCCTCCATCAGTTGAATGAGAGAGACTGTTGCTGACAGCGAGCATGCAGCGGCGGAAATCGACAGCATCGGAGATCCTGTCAGGCGTCCGGTCCGGTCGGTGGGCAAGGGCCATGGACCGTGGACCGTGGACCGTGGTCCAATTTCTGCAATCGCGCATTGGCGAGATTTGCCCATCTTGCTTTCCAGATGATCAACGTCAACACCAGCGGCCTGCGGACAATGCCTGTCAACACTGCATGGTGTGGCTGTATCCAAAGTCAGTCCGCTCGATTCAGCAGCCCACTCATCGTGCCCCATTGAAATCGACGAGCTCTGAGCTGGAACGCGTCCACAACACACATCCGCGCGCACCCACCCCTCCCTCCCTCCTCCCACTGAGGCATCACACAGTACACCGTCGACCCACGCGTTCTCATCTTCCCGTCGCCATATCTTGCTAGCCAGTGAGGGCGTGTTTCATCGTATTGCGAGTCCAGGCGATCCAGGAGGCCTTCGGGTGCTCTGTCGATCCGAGTCTTCCTCCAGTGATGACGCAGTACGACCGAGGACATCAGAGGTGATAGCCTGTTGGCACGGCTGGCGACCAGGCAACGGCATAATGGGTCCATCGAAAGCATCGCAGCATCGAGCCGACTTTCGGTCCTTCCGCTCTCTCTAGCTCCTACTATGTTGTAGCTCGTGCATTGCCAAACCAGGCCTCTCGATACGAGCGAATGCCCTCGGCATCCCGTTGGCTCAATTTGATTGGGCCTTTTTGGGCCTCCCCAGGTCGCGAAAGCTTGCCACGGCAGTATTTTCTAGGGATGGACCGCACACATGCGAAACTAAATCTTGGTGTCTCCACGCCAAGCTGCACACTTGCCAAACACTGGGAGGAAAACATCCGTAGAGCCGCGATGCGTACTGTACCATGTCCAGCCAGGAGAGATGGCCCACCCCGGGGTGTGGCCGAAAATGCATCTCCCAATTTTACCCACCTGTTCCCTGCTCCATCCAAGGATTGCCAGCTGCAATGTGTAGGCTGACTTGATCAAATCAGGAGCCTGTTCTAGACTGTTTCGGCCGACCTACAAGTGCCATGTACACCTTCCAAGACCACTGGGGCAAGTCCGGTGCATGGGCACGGCTACTGTACAACTATTGGTGATAACACTGCTTCCTCCTGATACCGAGGCTCCGTTGTGAAGCCTCCAGCCAGCCAGTTGTCCTGCATCACCAGTTTTGTCCCCTGCCAGTAATCGAGTCGACAATGTCCCATCACTGACAAACCTTGGGAGGGGGCCAAAGCGATACGTACATGTTGGATGGCAGTCTTGTGCGCCTGTCGCACCTCATTCCTTGCTTGCTCCACCACACGATACCGGGCCGTCCCATGACCAAAGCCTATGTTTGTTATGCGGGAGGACCGTTTGACCATGTACTGAACAGCAGCCCAATCCGGGTCAACCCAACGACAACTCATCCCCTCGGAAAAATCACTGTGCAGGGGGGAAGGGATTTCAGAAGAAGCATCCTGAGCTGATCGACTGTCGGCGCCGTCAAAGTCGGGGTTTCAAGACGTCATGATTGTCCGTCTGAGGCCGCACGAGGCTGTATGTAGTTCTCCATCTGAGTGTACCGACGTTTCATACGGCGTTTAGTCATACTACCATTATCAACACCTTGATGTGTATCGTACTTATGCTGGAGCTGGTCTCATGATGAAGGTCATGGGTTACGGACCACGCAATCCTGCCGGACCTTACTCTCTCTCACCTCAAGAACCCAGGCTGACGTCGAGACCATCCGTATCACACTACAGCTTTAGAGCACTAGGCCAGACGAACGAGTAGCTACATACAAAGCAGTGAATGGTATTACTCTAGCGTGCTTATGTCAGTCTCCTCGACTCGCCACATGTACCACATGAAGACGCTGCGATAGGGCGCAAATTTGTCCGACATGTCAATCATGTCCTTCTCCGACATGTACTTCCATTTACCGCCGCCCTTGGCCTTGAGCTTTGCAACGTCGCGGCCTTCGAATGCCGCCATGCCCCTCTGTACCCCTAAGTCTCCCAATGAAAAGACATCCATCCTCTTGAGCGCAAAGCATGCGAACATCTCGACCGACCACTGCCCTAAGCCGCGGATAGCAATAAGCTTTTCCAACACCTCAGCATACGGAGCTCCTGCCAGCATTTCTGCGCTGAGCTCGCCGCTCGCAAACTTTTCCGCAATGCCCTTCACGTATTCAGCTTTGCGTTGTGACAAGCCCGCCGTACGCAGGTGCTCAATACTCTGGGCCGCCACCTGAGAAGGGTGAGGAAACCTGCCGTCCACCAGATCTGATGCGGTAAAGAGAGCTACAAACTTGGCCTTTATGGATTTTGCAGCTGCGCCTGAGACCTGCTGAGATATGATACCGCTGCAGAGGCTTTCGAAGGGGTCGATCTTCTCAGCCAGTCCCTCTGGAGAGAAGACCTTGCAAGGGTGCTTGTCTATGAGAGCCTTCATGCGCGGGTCAACACGGATTAGATGGGCGCAGGCCTCAGCAAGGATATTCTCCGTGGTAGTTGGCTGGGAATTCACTTCGGAGACGAGAGAGGATGTCGGGGCAAGACGAGCGGCTTTGGACGGCGAGGCAGAGCTCGGCTGGACCGCCAAGGCTGGTGCAACCAGCCGCGAAGATTCGGGCGACAGCAGCGGAGCATTCGTTCGGTTTGGGTCGGCAAAGCGCGATACAGCTGCGGTGCGTGGCTTCTCGGCCGTGCCGTTAATACGTTCCGCAATGAGGGAGACGGCACTGGGCGTAGGCGTGACTGGGAGCGCCACGGCGGCTCGTTTCGTGCGCTTCCTCAGAGGCGTCGCCGGCACAGCTGGCGCCGGCGACGGTACCTCGTCGAGTTTGGTGTCTTTTGCGGTCTTTCGCTTGCGGTCGTTTGGCGCCGCGACTGGTTTGAGGACCTCCGACTCAGTGGCCGTTTGGGCGCTGAGGCGAGCCGAACGGCGAGTCGACATGTTTGCCAGAGTGCTAGGGGCAAGCTGTGCGACCCGACGCACGCGGCGTGGATTGATATCGGCCCGCAGGATGAACTTCGCGGCTCCGAAGCGTCCCCAGATCTCAACGGCTGGGCAACCTCAGTCTGTTTGATCTGATTTCCAGCGAAAGAGGTGATGTGCGTGCTGGGAACGAGTTGAATGTAGATATGGTCCCTTGGATGGGCAACAATGCAAGAGCGCAGCAAACGCTATCTCACAGTCAGGGGTATCTTGGTCTGCGAATAAAACGCAACTTGTTCGAGACGAATTGACCGTCGTGACGTTGTTGTTAGTGTTTCCCTCAGCGTTGTTTCTCGATCTTCAGATTCACGACTTACAATCGTGACAGCTGTGACGTCGCTGCGCCCTTCCTTTGTCATCATAAACCATGTGGCAAGCACCAGCAACCAGTCCCCACCGGCCGGAGGCAGGTACGGAATCGAGGTTATTACCCATGTACTGTACGACCTACATAGTCACGGTATGGTACCTATGGGTCATGTACCTCCCCATGATTACAGTAATTTACATCTAGGCCGTCGGGACTTCCGGACAAGAATTTGTACAACCGATCGAGGAATTGATCAATATCCCCTTTGCTTTGGGTATCGAGAATAGTGCACACTCGGCGGACTCATCTCATGCATCATTTGTTTTTTACACTTGCTTCCGTGACGCAAGGATTCAATGTCGATGGGAGGTTCCTCAAGGCGCTAGAATGAGTGCTACTTTAGCGGACCCCTGTGTCCCCTTGTAGTGGAGCTAGCCCGCTCGAGACTCCAGCGCATCTACGAATCGCGATAGACAGTCGCGTCAGCGATGGGAATTATTTTCGATCGGCATCCCAAACACAACTTTCATGAGGTCGGTGAGCTGTGCATTCTAGCGCCAGTACGACGAATCGAGACCAGATTCGATCCACGATTTGCCTAGCTTTGAGGTCTTGCAAAGCTGATTCGACTGCCCGATTGAGCGTTTCCCCTGAATCTCTGTTCCCGAGTACCGAAGATCTGCGAGCGCCTCGAAGCAACTCGACCCCGCCTGTCCCGATGACTTGAGCGGACAACCTCTACAGCTTTGATAGCTCGCCTCATAGTAGCTTTTTCGCGATTGTGTTGTATCACTGCGCCATCGCCTTCATATTCGTGCCCACTTCCCGCCGGTGCCAACCTCTCAGAACCTCGACACAACCATCAAGCGACACCGTGAGGAACAGCAGCCCGAGCACTGCATCATCGTTCGCCATGATCCTCCCCAACAATAACAACAACAGCAGCCATGGCTGGAAGTCAGCGCGCGGGAAATTACCTACTTCAAGAACAATACTGTTGTACCTGAATAGGCATCGGGCTCTTGCATACATCGTCCTGGCTGGTTTCGTTTTGCTGCTTTGGCGCGGCGTCTCCGGACGCCCCCATGACAGGTTTGTTTCCTGCTCCGAAGCCCGCCTAAGCCGTCGTGTATGGCGTTGACTGACGAGTACTCGATCATAGGTTCTACTGCTGGGGTCCGCCAAAGGCGCCCATGGACATGACGAGCAACGAGCGGGCGGCCTGGGGTCGACACCTGCAGACACCTGTTCTGTTCAACCCTCATAAACCCATTCAAGTCGACTCCCCGACGATTAAGAATGTCGACATGAACCCCGTCAGTTCCACGCGCAAGGCTGTCGCGAATCAGGAAAAGGTCTTGATCCTGACGCCTCTCAAGGACGCCGCCCCCTATCTGTCCAAGTACTTCGAGCTTATCAGCCGGCTGACGTACCCCCATCAACTGATCGACCTTGCCTTCCTGGTTGGCGATTCCAGCGACGATACTCTTGCAGTGTTGGCTGCCGAAGCCGACAGGCTGCAAAAACGGACCGACTCTGTTCCCTTTCGCAGCATCACTGTCGTGGAGAAGGACTTCAAATTCCACCTCAGCCAGAACGTGGAGGAGAGACATTCTTTTGAAGCCCAGGGGCCTCGGCGTAAGGCGCTGGGGCGGGCGAGGAACTATCTCCTATCCGTGGCGATGAAGCCAGATCACTCCTGGGTGTACTGGAGGGACGTCGACATTGTAGAGAACCCCGCAGCTATCATCGAGGACTTCATCGCCCATGACGTCGATATCATAGTGCCAAGTAGGTTCCATCTATCATGCACGTCTTTGCTGGTGAGTGTCGGTCTGACCAGGCTTGCAGATGTTTGGTTCCATCGCATTGAGGACGGCGTAGACATCGAGGGTCGCTTCGACTATAACTCTTGGATAGAATCCAACAAGGGCCGCATGCTGGCGAACAAGCTTAGCAAAGACGTCGTTCTTGCGGAAGGTACTTACTCGGTGACTTCTCCTGCGGCTGATCCGCCATCTGACTTGCGCGAAATAGGTTACAGTCAATATAAGACTGGCCGTACGTACATGGCCAGGATGGGCGATCGCACTAAGAACAAGGACGAGGAGATCGATCTTGACGGCATCGGCGGCGTCAACATTATCGTCAAGGCTGACGTCCACCGGTCAGGTGCGTTTTGGTCCCCCCTTCTTTGCCGTTACACAAGCGAAAAGCTAATCTCTATAGGCATCAATTTCCCTTGTTACGCTTTCGAGAACCAAGCCGAAACGGAAGGATTTGCCAAGATGGCAAAGAGAGCCGGTTACAGAGTTGTTGGCTTGCCTAATTACGTTGTGTGGCACATTGATACGGATGAAAAGCCGGGCAATGCGTAGGGGGGCGTTGGCGATCTATGCGAGGCGGTTCAATACCATTGACACGACAAGATACGAAGGCTTTACCCTTGTCAACATTTGTATATATGAAGGAATCTGTTGTGTAAAGTAATGACTTGACGAAGACAGCGCTTGATCCATCTCTCACTGACGACATGCACGGCCACAAACACACTGGTTATGCCAGAGCGCTCCGCCATTTCCTCAAGGTGGTTGCTCTGGTTTCTCTCCTCGTGAATCAAGTGCGGGTAGTCGTGGATGATCAAAGAAGCGTAGCAAGGCGCAGGGTATCCAGCACCGACGCGGCAGCTGCGGCATAGGGGAGAGAGGGAGTTCCGATTGAGACAATCCCAGAGTCTATACATAGGTAGCTTACACAACCCTCCAGCCAGGCTCACTCTCTCTATCATGCTGCATCGCGAAACCAACGACGCTGTCGTAAGCGCTTTCTCCTCTCTCGTTCTTGTTTCCTCCTACTTTACAAAGGCAGACCAAATTGCGGGTTGTTTAGTGCTTCTTGACGACCTCGAGCGAGTCCAGAGCCTTCTGCTCAGCCATCTCAACCTGCACCTGCTCGATCAGGGGACGGAGGTAAGGGACATCCTGACCATGGGTTGTCAGCCAGCGGTCGCCTTGCATTTCACCCAGTGTTCGGCGCAACGAATTGGGCTTGCCAAGCCGTATTCAAGGTCCGCAACGACATCGCCACCTTTGGGGGTAAGGGAAGGGCGCTCACCTCCTCGGGCTTGGTCCATTCGGACTTGGGCAGGAGCTTGTGCTGGTAGCTGCACTGAACAGCGCGGCGGATGCGGTAGATGCGGTCGTAGCTCTCCTTGGGCGACAGGCGCTTCAGAGCCTTGCCGACCTCCTCGCGCTCCTCCTCGAAAAGATCATCGTACCTATGCGAGCACTTCAGTCAGCCGTCTGCTCTGTCGAATGTCCATCCGTCCTCCTTGGCTCAATTGATCTTCCTCTATACAATACGTTCGATTGAAGTGTCGGATCGGCGGCTTGAGTCGACTGGGGTCGAAAAGTCTCGGTCGGGAGGAAATGGATGACGGCCTTACCTCAGGCCCACCTGGCGGTAGCCAGACGTGTTGGAGTACCAGTTGGCGAGGGGGCGCAGGAAGCTGAGGAGGGAAGGCGACCTCTGGATGCCCTCGGCCACGCGCTTGACGAACAGATCGGCCATTGTGATCGGTGGTGGTGATGTGGGGGCGGAGAGGGTGGTTGCGGATGATTGAAGTCAAACCTGAGGATGGCCGCGGGAATTCGTTTCTGCTGGACCTCACGTCGAATCAGATCAGGTCCAATTGCGAGCAAAAGTTGACGGAGCTACCCGGAAGAGAGAATCAGATCACGTGAGCAGGCTCAAATGGCTGATGTGGCGCAAGAAAAGTACAGAGGGTATCGGGATATTGCGGTGCGGGGCCATTGGGGGGGGTATCTATCTTTCAAGGTTATCTGACTAACGGTTATGTAGAAAATGTCTCCGGCCAGCAAGGGGGCGCGTGCCATCTATTCCGTGAACAGCCGGGATTAAGCTGATGAGGCGTGTTGAGACTGGCACGAGCCGCCCTCGTCGTCTGCTGAATAGGCACGGTAGGCCATCGGCGTTGGCCAATTGCGTCATTCGTACCACTGTACATCACACCCTCATGCATGTCGCCCGCCAAAGAACCGGAGCGGAGGGAGCAAAGCATCGAGCCTGTGACACGGCCTAGGCTTGCCGTAATCATTTCCAAACTCAC
Organism: Verticillium nonalfalfae; assembly: GCF_003724135.2. NCBI lineage: Eukaryota > Fungi > Ascomycota > Sordariomycetes > Glomerellales > Plectosphaerellaceae > Verticillium > Verticillium nonalfalfae. The sequence goes on along the minus strand of NW_021167255.1, from coordinate 224,255 downwards.
AAATCCCGAGGCATCTCTGGGAGCCCCCGCGCTTCTATCTCACCGACAATTCAACTGTTGAGGGCAAAGGAGCACAAAACGACGGCCTCTGTCAGCCAAACCTCGCTTCATCGCATTTTCTGCCTCTGGTGCTCGTGGTCCCACTCATTCGGGTCGCCGCATTATCGTCCTCAGCCGGCGCGAACGGCCCATCAACTCCACTATCGCTCAGTGCCTGCCTGTGCCGGTCAGTGGTCTAGCCTCCACTGTTCTGTCCCGTCCAGTCCAATCCACCACAGACGACCTGTGCTGTACCGAGTGCCTGCACCGGCATTCAATTCTCACCCACTTCCTCCTCCCACCATCAACCTCCACCACCGATACGACGACCCTCTGCCCCTCTGCCACCTTGGTGCACTGCCAACTCTCACCGTGCAGGCGGGCAACATCAAATCGCTGCTCCCAACTAGAATCCCGATTTTTTTTTTTTTTGCAAAGTGGTAGATGGCCTGCGAAACCTGAAGGTCGGGTAGTGTCACGGCAGCGTGGGAGCCATTCCCCGCATACCGCGACACTAAGAACGAGTACAAATCGCCAAAGACGCCGACGCAGATAAGAACACTTCGAGTCGGTACCATAAACTAGCCGCCGTTCGAAAGAGGATCGTGATTCCCTTGGCTCGCTCGCCCTTCCATCATCGAACCACAAAAGCTGCCGAAGCAAAGCCAAAAACGAGCAGTGCTGTAATGTCTCCCGAGAACAACCAAAACCCTCCACGAGGAACATCTCAGCCTTCGGAAGACGACGAATATGGTCCATATCCCACCTCTACCTACCCTCATTACAGTAGCGTCCGGTCTATTCCGGTACCCACGTCACAGCGAGACGAGGACGGCGGCTCGGAGGAGCCATCCGCCGGTATGACCTCCTCGGGCGTGGCCCTTTCTCCGCTCGAAAAATGGGCTGTCAACGCTTCTCCTTCTCAATTCAACGCTCTGGCTGGTGCCATTGGTGGTTTTACCTCGGGCGTCGTCACATGCCCGCTCGACGTCATCAAGACTAAGCTCCAGGCGCAAGGTGGTTTCAATCCAGTCTCTAAGGGCAGACATGTAGGACACCCCAAGCTCTATGACGGGCTTACCGGAACCGCCCGAGTCATTTGGCGCGACGAAGGCATCAGGGGCATGTATAGGGGGCTAGGTCCTATCGTGCTTGGGTACCTGCCGACATGGGCAGTCTGGTTTACCGTCTACAACAACAGCAAAGACTGGCTAAGGCATCGTCATGGTAGGTTACCCCTTGGATCGGCCTGCTCCCAGACTATCAATATGCCAAGAGACGGGGCTTCGCTGACGCATTTATGTTGTAGAAAACCCGTTCGTAATCAGTTTTTGGTCTTCTATCATAGCTGGGGCTAGCAGCACGATTGTGACGAACCCAATATGGGTCATCAAGACGCGGCTGATGTCGCAAAGTGTTGCGCACCGTACAGGCCAGCACTATACGCAGTTTCCGAAGTCGGGGAACACGCCGACGTCCAGGCCGACGCTCTCTACGCCGTGGCATTACAACTCCACACTCGACGCCGCTCGCAAGATGTATACATCAGAAGGCATTCTATCCTTCTACTCGGGCCTCACGCCCGCCTTGCTTGGTCTCACCCACGTTGCAGTCCAGTTTCCCGCTTATGAGTTCCTGAAAACTCAGTTCACGGGACAAGGAATGGGTGCCCCCCTGAATGGAGAGAGTCCCTCGTCGCACTGGATCGGTGTCCTCTCGGCTTCGATTCTCTCCAAGATCCTGGCAAGCAGCGCCACCTATCCTCACGAAGTTGTCCGAACGCGACTGCAGACACAGCGGCGACCAGTCGCGGGAGCAGAATATCTTCAAGGCCTCGGCATCAAAATCTCCAGCTCGGCGACGCCGGAGGAGGTGGCCGCGCATCAGAAACAAGTGCAACCCCCTGCGCCAAAGTACCGCGGTGTCGTTATGACCTTCCGCACAATCCTCGCCGAAGAAGGCTGGAGAGCTTTTTATGCTGGCATGGGGACGAACATGATGCGCGCGGTACCGGCAGCAACGGTCACGATGTTGACATATGAGTTCTTTATGGAACAGTTTAATCACATCAAGGCGGAAGGGCGGAGGAAGCTGGGCCACGAGGATGTGCCGCTTAATGCAAGCCTGTAATGATGGCTGGGCAGTGTATGGTGCGGGGTGAACCACGAGCGAGTGGTGTGGAGGGAGGTGCATTCTTGACCGGGCGTTCCGAGTTCACATGGAGTATCATCGCTCTCGCTGTGTATTTAGGGCTTCATTGTGGGGAGAAGATCGGAACACGGAATGGAGGTTTCCACATATACCCCTATCTTTGGTTGTAGGTATAGACAAATCCGATCCAATTCATAATAATTCTGGTTACATGTGCCCCTTCACAATGCACACTCGGATGACCTCGCAGACCACTTCTCTCAGTCGGCGCACCTCGGAAATGGACACCAACAGCCGAGGAGGCACTGTGACCTCTACTTGATGGTGATTTTGTTAACATGTAGGCTGCTGCGGTGTAGGATTGGTAAGAGCTTGTCCACCCTATGCGACGCCCAGCATATCAGCTGCGAGGTTCTTGTGAAGGCACCTGACTTCCTTTTCTCCGAGTCGCATGCTACATGGGTTAGTTGAATGAGCCTTGATTCTCGAGCCCATGTGCCGACCAGACTCACAGCTTGCTCCCTAGCGGTACGGATGGACGACCGCGTGTACGTGAAGAGGAGACAGGCCATCGTGAAGGCTGCCAGAGGTGCGACCACCGTCTTTGCGAGTTGTTAATTTCTGATCATAATCAATATTCAAATGATTCGGACATACTCTCGGGTTTAAATTGCCTCTCGGGGCCATTTCGTTCTCATTGTGACAGCAGAATAATGTCAACTACGAAGTGGACTGATTCTATCGACGATAATGCGTGCCGAGTATGGAGGAGGTACGGCGGGGGTTTACATGTGTACGGCGACCCAGACTCGCCAAATTGTGGAAACAAGACTCGATATATGCATAGTGCAGCAACACATCACCGAAATTACCTATATACCTAGGTACCTTTGCTGACAGTTGAGCATCTCTGGGGAGGGCGAGCACAGGCCACCAACACGAAAGCTTGTCCAGGGTTAAGGAGTACGTGATCGCAGCCCGCAATGCGCATGCTACTGTGGTCTCAAAAGGGTCTGGAGAGCTCCCTGGGAGGGGGGTGCGCTACCACTGATTGGTCTGTCGCCAGGACGACGTCTACTGTTGAGCTCGACATTCTCCTGGCCAGACCTCACTCCCAAACTTTGCTGTCCATTTGCATTGTCCATCCTAACACTCACGGTGACCTCGTACTTGACGCTCAGTTATTCAGCAAGAAACGTGAAGAATTTGCACACTCGTGGTCCAGTATCACAACATCCAACTCACTTGTTGCTAGACCTCAGCATCCACACCCGCTCTCCACCCACAGACATCATGCCTGTCGAGCTTCGCAAGCGCAAGGCGCCTGAGCCCGCCCCCGCCCCCGCCGCTGCAAAGAAGAAGGCGCCAGCAGCCAAGAAGGCCGTAAAGCCGGCGCCCAAGGCCGAGGAAACCGATGCTCCCGAAGAGAAGCCCAAGGAGGAACCCGTTGCTGCTGCTGCCGTTGCCGCCAAGCCCGCCAAGGTGGCCGAAGGCGAGGTCATCACACTCGACGGGTTCGGTGGCGAGATCGAGACCAACGACGGCAAGAAGACGACACTCAAGGCTCTCGTGGACGAGAGCAAGGCTGGCGTCGTCCTTTTCACTTACCCCAAGGCGTCGACGCCCGGATGTAAGGACCTCCTCCTCCGCACGAACCACCGTAGAGTATGCTCGCTGACATATCGGCCCTTGCGCGCCAATAGGCACAACCCAGGTGTGTCTGTTCCGCGACTCGTACGAGCCGCTGACGGCTACTGGCCTCGCCATTTACGGCCTTTCGGCCGATTCGACAAAGGCAAACACTACCTTCAAGGAGAAGAAGGAGCTGCCTTACCCTCTCCTGTGTGATCCGCAGAGGACGCTGATCGGTGCAATTGGCCTAAAGAAGGCTCCTTCAGGAACCCAGCGCGGCGTTTTTGTCGTCAACAAGGAGGGCAAGATCCTAGCTGCTGAGCCCGGCGGCCCTGCCGCCACCGTTGAAGTAGTTAAGAAACTTGTCGAGGAACTGTCAAAGGGTGAGGCGGAGGGGGCGAAGGAGTGAGGAGCTGTGGGGGTGCAAGTTCGATGAATGACTGGTGATAGGAGACTCCGTCAATAGAACACTCGCATGAAAATTGACTAAAGAGACTCGAAATTTCGGACCCCGAGTATCTGCGCTCATCGCATCGGGATCGCGCCATCAGCTCTTTTCACTGGGATTCATGAGCCTGTGACGATCGGAGGCCAGGACTATTGACGCATCCCCTGAACTGGAACCACCTCATGAGCGTGTATAGCAGGCAGATAATGCGCATCGGCACAACATCGAGAGTCGACGTAAGTGAACGTAGTGAGCATCCACGTGAGCTTGAAATGTGGTGATGGATGCTTTCATCCTCTTGATGCCCTCAGGTCGCTTATGTAAGGCCATGACCGCCAGCCAATCGGAGTTCTCCAATTGACATGACCCGCCCGACGCTGGCGATGGCTGACGAGCAACTCGAACCGTCCATCTTCTTGAATTTGACCACGAAGTTCACGACCCCAATCTCTCCCCCACAAGTCGTCAAAATGGCCTCGAAGGCAGTTGCCAAAGCTGCTGGTGGTGTTGTGGAGATCTCCAAGGTAAGAATAACGATCAATTGCGCCGCAGAACCACACACTTCCCGCCCTCGACGGTCGCCCTCTTCTATACGACGACGGCCATGTCATGGCCCTCAATGGCTCCGGCCTGCTTCTATTCTCGGCTACCCAATTCAACGTGTCGCTAGCCAACGTGCTAATTTCGTTGCAGAAACATACACTTCAATCTACCGGCCTCTCCGAACGCATTCGTCGCGCCTTCGCCATCGACCCTAACCGCTCGTCCGGTGTTCCCCTCAACCCTGTCTTCCGCAACCCGGCCCCTGGCGCCTACGACCCCCTCTCCTACAACGACCCTGTCACCATTCCCGCCGGCGACATTGCCGACAATGCCTATTTCAAGCGTGATTCTCGACGCGCTTACCCTCAGACGAGCGTCTTTGGCCAGCCCGATGTCGTGAGCCTGCTGACCGTCGGCTCCGCCGCATCGCCGAAGGTTGACCTTATCGGCGAGGCTGGTGCGAAGGCCCTCGTCGAGGCCCAGGCTGAGGGCGAGAAGGGCGGCCTCGCCGTTTTTCTGCAAAAGAAGAGCCCCGGAGAGGTGAAGCAGGATGTCTTCATCGGCGGCCTTCCTCCGACGCCAGCGGGAACAGCGCAGGCAGCGGATGGAACCTGGAATGTACACAAGTACGAGCCCAAGACTGAGGGATCATACCCCGCCGAGTGAGTGCATCATTTTCCTCCACTGTTTAATTCCTGTGCTGATTTTGACTCTAGGTACTCTTGCCGGTCATTCGTCTGAGTCAAGGGGTGTAGTTATGGCGCATGGGAACGTTGAACAGTGTACATGGAGAATACAATAGATTTCATTCAAGAAGTCGCTTTCGGACCCTTGTCTCTGGGTGGTTTCTATTTCTTGGTCCGTGTCTTGTCCCCGAGGCGCGACATCAGTAGGCTCGCCTCTGTTGGTTGCGCCACGTAAGGCGACTGACTGTCCGGGCCCAGGTTGTTCTCTAGCAATTCTGGCGACTTCAGTCGAAAGCCATCGAAACCCCTATGAACATCTGGTCCACCCCGACTTCGACCTCGTCTGATTAAACTTCAAGCGGCTCCTCCTGCCTTCCCATGGACAGCAGTTTCACTTTCGCCAAGCATCCGCTCAATGACCTTGACCTTGCCCTGCGCCTTCTTCACCCGGTCATCGAAATCATTGACGGCGTCGTCGTTGTTTTCAGTTGACAGAGTGTCCGGTTCAACAAGCGCATGTGCCACAATGATGTTCTTCTCAAGCCTAGAATTTGTGCTCGGAAGCGGCGGTAGGAGACACTTATTCTGGGCTCCTGTTGAATTTTTGACCGTCGTCGATGCGGGACCTGCTGGTGTGCTTGCCGCCACCGCGCCTTCTACCTCGGCGGATGATGGTGCTCGAACTTGTAGTCGATTTGCCCACACCAGTGACTTGCCATAAAGACGCCCACTCTCCAAAAACTTATCATAGCCGTTTGCCAGTCCGACGGAGCGGCCCTCAATTTTACCGGCCCTGTCGCCATCTTTTGTGCCTTGGGTGTAGCCTTCATCATAGAACCTTTCTTCAAGATTCATGACGTCGTCGAAGGGGTCTGTTGTCGCGTGCGCGGACATTTTGAAGAGTGGTATGACCAGACTGGCGTGTCCGACACGTGTATGTCTGAGGTCAGAGCAGCCTTCAAGTGTGACTGCCCCAAACCCGGTGTTGCGATCTTGTATCAAAAAGCGACCAACGGATGTGATGAATGAGTGAGTTGGGCTGCACAAGAGAATATCAAGGCGGGGCAAAATCGAGTCAGAGTTCCCTTTTCCCAACTTTCGCATTCAGTGAGCTCAGTTAAGCAGCTAACGCACTAGTCGGCCTCATCACGATGACCAATCCAACTAGAACAAGAAATACCCTTGAGATAACAGGACCCTGAAGACGACAGAAACCTCTTATATGTTTAGATTTCTAGCATTTGAACATCCATGAATCCTACTTGTTTGCCCACTAGCATTGTTACAGCTTGCCTTGAGAGTGGGGTCATCGATGCTCGTCAGCGAGCACCCAAGACATGTAAGCCACGCTAAAGGGCGCAGATGCGCGCTGAAGGGCGTACGCTCCCCCTCCCTCAGTCACCCAATACATCCAACATTACCAACCAACCAAGCCCGGTTACAGTGACCTTGCTGCGTAGAGGTCCCTCCCGGAATCGTAATCACAGTGCTTTGGTGGCATTTCCATGCACTATTGACATATAAAGAACAGCGTCCACGTCGTTTGCATCTCATCGTCATGGCTTCTCGACTTATCCCTCGTTTTCGTCCTGCCCAGCCCAACTTATCCAGCATCACCCGGCTCCAACACAGCATGACATCCTCCGCCACACCTCGTAAGTACGAGTGGCTCGTTGTCGTTCCCGACAAGCCCAATACCCTCGCCAAGCGCCTCGAGGTCCGCCCGTATGTCACACTCGAGCCCGCAGTGTATACTCGCTAAGGCTAAGTCCATATCCCGTATTGTCCCTCCTTCTTACGCTGTTTTAGTACGCACTTCAAAAACCTCCAGGACAAGCTTGATGCCGGTATTTTTAGGATGGGGGGCGCTCTCTTGGACGAGGTCCCTGCGGATAATGAGCCTTCGAGCTTGAAATTCAACGGCAGTACTCTGGTTTGTCTCGCAGAATCCAAGGAGGAGATTATGGGTTGGCTGGAGAAGGATGTTTATGCTGAGGCTGGAGTCTGGGATCTCGAAAAGGTAGATCTAGTCCCGCATCGCTGCCAATACTGCTTTACTAATATGTTTGTCAGGTCCAACTGTGGCCAGTATGTTCCGCCGCCATCCTTCCGTTGCCACAACTGAAGAGCCCAACCGACTGACATATTCACAGTTCAAATGCGCCTTTAGACACCCCGTAGAACAGTAGGGAGACTGTTGTATAATTTGAGCGACCCATGACCTTAAATAGACACCACTCGTGTGCGCTCAACACATCATTATGCCGTGACCGACACAACGCCCTCAATTCGCCGATTCCTGGATTCTCCCCTCTTCAACCTGAAGCCTCCGCCTGTAACAATTAAATAGTACAACCGTAGACTCGAAAGAGTGCGGTAGAATGACCGCGAAAACACCGGGGTAACCACTGAAGTAATAAGTCTGCCGCATATCTTGACCGGAAACTCCAAATACCGATTTCACGTGCCTTGAGTCAAGCATTGGTCGCACAAAGCGCGAAGGGAAGCTGGAAGTCAGGCGGAGCCTTGAGCACACACTCACTTAAGCTGTGACCTGACCTTCGGACTTGTTTTCAAGCTTCGAGTCCTCGAGAGCCTTAGCGAGAGCCTCGGTTGAGGCCTCGGCATCCACATCCCCAGACACTGCCGTCTCTTCCTCGTCATCGTCCACGTCCGCCGCCTCGGCTGCTGCCTCGGCTGCAACTCGTAGCTCGTAGTTAATCTCGAAGCATTCGGCCAAGAGTTCGTTTACGCTTCCTTGGCCTTCAGGAATATCGCCGTTGAACATGAACTTGCCGTCAACTCGCAAGTTGTCAATCGAGTTGAGCTTTGCAACCATGTAAGCGAGGGCTGTGCAAACAGCATCATCCAAGGCATACCTTAAGGCTATATGGGTACAGCTCCCTCACAGTTGATACTCCACCATTGTTCCTGACCTCGATCAAGCATTTCTTCAACGTTTGAAGCTGATTGAAGGTAGGTTGCAAAGCTTCGGACACTGGGTTCGACGAAATCATCAGGAAGTAGATGTAACCGTAACTTCTCCGGACAAGGTACAACAAGGTCTGGCACTAGAGTTAGGCGTCATCATGTATACGACGCAGCGGGACTTACCCTCTGAATATAAAGCTCTGCTTCTTTGCCGTCTTCATCCTTCCAGTTTCCGTTTACTCGGCTTTCATCGATTTTGTCCAGCTGGCGCTGAAAGTCGTACAGGTCTGCCTCGCGAAGGGACCACTTGCTAGTGATAGACAGGGTTTCAAGGTCGTTCCTGATGCGTACTAGAATGTCATAGGTGGCTTTGAACGGCTCAGATATCACACCCCGCCTGTTGAAAAAAACCAGTCAGCGTCTAGAGCAAGGATTTGATTGTCATGCCAACGTACCTTTCGAGAACAATGTCCGACCAAAGCAAACACTTCCTCAACAAGAAGTCGACATCCTCGCTGCCTGCCGGTTGCCTGCCATCTACTGTCAAGTACTTATTGGCTTTGACTTTCTCGTCAACCTCCTTCAGCTGCGCTCGCAAGCTTTTGACTTCTGATGCCGAAAACTGAGAAACAGACCTGTAAGTAACATTCAAGGCAATAGAGGGCAAGGAGTACCAATACCTTTGTGCGTGTATTGGCTAGAGATATGGAGCGCAATATAGAGATGAGCTTCTCGTGCACGTTTGGCAATGGGTCCTCCAGACGGCCTAGGCGCTTCTGAAGGCTGGCCAAAGACCTCTTGCAAAGATCGAGTCGGTTCATGAGAAGGGTAATCAAGTACGGCGAGGAATACTCGGAACTGTGCTTGATATTGCGTGACAACTGGTTGAGTGTCTCCGAAATAGATTCAAGATCCTTGGCGCTGAATAAGTCGACTTCTGTCAAGTGGTCCAGTAGTCGCTTGATGGTGGCGGTAAGAGCATAAGCAGCTGGTGCGCTGTTGTTCTGGCCAATCGTCATGAAGCAGAGCGAGAGCAGCTGAAAACAGCTATCCAGCACTCTATCGACTGTCAAGAGGGTCAGAATGGATTGCAAGGACATATCACTCCTATATGCCATCGAAAGTGTGGGTAGCTACCTCTGTTCTCCTCAATCTTCTGGTCGCCGGAACGAGATTCATTGAGTCGGCGGACTTGCTCAACGGTTTCCTGGTATAAAGGAATAACATGTTGTTTTTGCATGTACGTCTTGCGATCCTGCTTGAGAAGTTGCAGTTTGTCGCGGATAGACACAAGACTATCGAGGACCTCCTGCTCCGCGGCATCCTTCGGTGGCGGGAATGTCGGAGTGTCCATTTTGTTCTCGCGGAGGGAAGTTCTCGGCTACCTGATGTGTACGAGCCTGCAAGAAGGGTTGTACTGTCTATCGTGATCTCCGAAGGATCTGTGGTGACGGCGGAGGGAAAGCTTCGAAGCTGGGTGCAGGCGCAGATGACTCGGGTCGCCTCGGCTGAGGACGCTGCACTGCGGCTGGAGCGCTGGGTTGGATGTATTCGGTCGGATCAATAGGTAAGTCTATGTTAGCAACGATATTAACGAGAACGCGTCTGACGTTGATATGTCACTTTGACGATGTTCGCGCTTGATGGTAAGATCTCAAAGTACCGACAAGCTGAAATGTGATGGAACCAGCAGAACGTCAGAGGGTCTCTGATGGTCGTGCAGGAGGTCATAGTGGGGGGAGGGGAACATCACGACGGAAGTGGACAAGGTGGGGTAGACGCAAGTCCCCAAGGCGGCACATCAGCAGGGGGTCTGCTCGATCGGCCAAGAGGCAGTGCCCCATAACCCAGAAATGATTGGCTGGAGCCGGCAGCCAACCAGAATCCCTTGACGGATCAGAGGACCCATTTATGAATGCCTTTTCGCTTAGGTCTCAAAGCCCTGCTAATTATCTTGGACGGGCAAATTCAGTGTGGTGACTTCGCGCTTGTAATCTTAAGACTTCCTTTCGAGATCACAACCGCATTGCGCCTGACAAGCCTACCGATCAGTCTCAACCCACCGATCACCATCACAATGTCGAACGCCGAACTTGCTTCGTCCTACGCGGCGCTCATCCTCGCCGATGAAGGCATTGAGATCACTGTGAGTTCCAACTGCTTCCTCTACGTCGCGGGGCAGACGTAGCGACTTGCAGAACCACAGACAATTTGCTAATGATATAATGTTCACCAGGCCGACAAGCTCCAGACCCTCATCAAGGCCGCGAAGGTCGAGGATGTCGAGCCCATCTGGACTTCCCTGTTCGCCAAGGTACGACCATTACAGCAACCGACGACAACGGACTCTCGGACTAACATGGGGGATCACAGGCTCTTGAGGGCAAGGACGTGAAGGACCTTCTGTCCAACGTCGGCTCCGGTGGCGGTGCCGCCGCCGCCCCCGCCGCTGGTGGTGCCGCTGCTGGCGGTGCCGCTGAGGCCGAGGCTGAGGCGCCGAAGGAGGAGGGTAGGTTTATTACCATGATCCCACAGTCTCAGACGATCAAGAGCTAACACATGGCACAGAGAAGGAGGAGTCGGACGACGACATGGGCTTCGGTCTTTTCGATTAAGCGATTTAAACCCGCAACGACGACAACTTCCTTCCCTTTGTACTTCAACTGCATGGCTCCGGAATTTCTGCGAATCGCACGATCATAAGGGGTTGGATGGAGGCACGATATCCGGCTGCCTGGACGGAGTAGCTTCTCATGAAGAACGCTCTCTACACGGAGTTCACAGGGACAACCTCAAAAAATTCCACGACGAGTCTGACAGAACAATTGGGGAATTGGAGAGACGTGAGATGCCAACAGTGATATCTCGGTGCGTGTGTATGTGTGTGTGATCAGGCTGGGGCATCTCATGAAGAGCGTGAACTGCAATTGTATGTGTGTATGTGCTGATCTAGCACCTCCCGTCACCTTGTAACGGCGGCTTCATCATCCCGACGCCAAAAGCTATGCAACCCCATGAGTCAACCTTAAATGTCCGTTCCGTTGTCTGCGGAGTGGCGCCTCATTTGACAATCAGAACAGAGCTAGGCACCAGACCGGCTTCCTTTAGTGTCTTGCTGAAGTCAGTAGATCCCTCAAAGGTTTTCCTGGGAAAGGTGGTCGAGAAGCTCGTCACCGCAATACCGCTTTCCGACTGCAAGTGCTGCGCCACTTCGAAGAGCGTGGTTTCTGCAGCAAATGTTTTGAGGATATTGCCGTTTGCAGTCTGAAGACGAAGTCGGGCCTCTGAGTGATTTGCGGTGACCTTGGGAAGAGAGGGAGCAGTGACAGGCCCTAGTGCAGGCGCCGGATGGCCCTCTCTCGCCGCCTTGGCCTGTTCAGCTTTACGACGGCGGTCCTCCTTGTCCGCCTCAATCTTCGCCTTAATGCGCTTCTTGGCTTCGAGATCGTCGAGCTTCTCCTGGCGCTTGCGGGCAGCCTCTTTGATCTGTTCTCTTCGCTGGAGCTCTTCCTTCGCATCCTGACTCTCTTGCGTAGATTTCTGGCGGATCGACTCGTTGCGTTTGTTTTCCTCTCTGTCGACAGCAGCCTGGTTGGCTCGCTTTGCCTTAAGCTTCTCTCGTAACATTTCGAGCTTTTCCTTCTTTTCCTGCTCAGTCAATGGCGCAATCTCTTCAGTGGACTCAGAAAAGTCTGTATGGTCGCTGTACAAGCCTGTCAGCGTGCCCCCAATAACAGACAGATTATTACTCCAATGAGGCTGCCATACGTTTTTGAAGCATGAAAACTAGCAAGATCTTGATTTTTAAACAGCTTGCCGCAGTCATTGCAGACAAGTGATTTGGCCGTTCCGCTTTCGAGTGCTTCGATGTTAGCCTTCACCTCGTCGGCATCGTCGGCGTCGTCGTCGCCGGCGGCGTTGGCGTTTGAGGCATTCACAAGCTCTTCGAGCGGTTTATCTTGTTTATTTTCCAGCCATTCAAGAGCACCCTGCACTGATGTATCTCGGTCAGTACTTGGGTCGAGACAGTAGGCTAGACCATCTTACATCCACCAGACTGCTTAACTGCGAGCTCAGCGCGTGCACGTTCAAAGCCCATGTCGAGCAGGAGGTCAAGATCGGACTGTCCCATATTGGCGGCAGAGTGTGCAGTGGTGTATTGTAGGTAGTGGGTTGGCGGGGATAGTTGATGAAGGGAAGCTCTTGGGGTGGATCACACGTATAAGATTCCGATGGTTGTTGGTGGTAACGTATGGTTAAACCGAACGGATTGCTCCAACCAGAGCATTCTATCCAGGAGGCATCACTTTCGATGAGCCCACTTACGTCATCCATATCAGGGCCTTAAGGAGGGGTTTCTTCATTAGAAATTCAAGGCCAGCCCCACCCATCACCTGGAGGCCACTCGAGGCAGCAACAAAATGTTGGAATCATTGTCCGAGTACATGACGCTGGATTGTTGCTGTAATGCAGCAGGCCCTCCATTGCAATCTGCTCATCCTGCCTAATGAAGCGGTCCCTCAGCCCCCGCTGCACGCCATTGGTGTGATCTATACACAGCAGTTGGTACTGCCCAGCATGATCCGTGATGGTATGCCTCCTAATTATATAATAATGCTCGTCGTCTTTCCAGAACGGTGTAGGAAATGACGGAATCACGTGCTGGTTGTGAGGGGTCGAACCACCGCGGGCTCAGTGCCAGCTGAACGGAGGGAGAAGAAGAAACAGAGGAGAGTGGATCCCTATGGCAGAGCTCGGACCAAGTGCCAGGTCCAGAGCATCTCATTACGTCGGGGCGCTGTTGCCAGCTTTAGGTTGCTGGTGATGCAACAAGACAGAGCTACGGACTTTCCACATAACCCGGCCAACTTTCACGAGACAGTACAGCTGCAACCCTCGTCCGCAACCCCCCTCACAAGCTGCTGAGATCAAGAGAGATTTCTCCGAATAAATACTTGCGCACCAAAATAAACCCCTATCGCCATCATGTCGGTCGAGATTGAGCCATTTGAGCTCAGCTTTCAGCGTATGTTTGCTTGCAAATCAGTGTTCCCCCTTCCACGTGCTGCCTACTGACTATAGACAGAGCCCTTCACCGTCGAGATCTCCAGAACCCTGCGAATTAAAAACCCCAACCAGACTCCTATTGCCTTCAAGGTATAATCATAATCAGTCCGCGTCGCAAGATGGTGTGGCTAATGCGACAAAGGTCAAAACCACCGCCCCGAAGCAGTACTGCGTTCGCCCTAACTCTGGCCGCGTTGAACCTGGCCAAGATGTTGAAGTAACTGGTATGGAGCAATGTGCTAAAGCAGCCAACATGAGCGCTGACATGAAGAAGTCCTATTGCAGGCCATGAAGCAGGAGCCTGCCCCTGGCACCAAATGTCGCGACAAGTTCTTGGTGCAGTCTGCCCCTATTACTGGTGACAAAGAATTTGCCAGCATTGCCAGCGTCGTAAGAAGATCTCATCTGCGTGCGACGTATCATACCGATGCCTAATAAGGTGATTTGCAGCTCGAGACCTCCGATAAGTCCTCTATCCAGGAGAGGAAGATCCGTGTGAACTGGATCACGTCGTCTGAGGAAGGCGCCAGCGCTCCTGGCCCTGCTGTGACACCCAGCCGTCGCTCAGTTACTGATGTTTCGACGGTTAGTTCCCTCCACCTCAACTTCCCCCCTCGTGGGGAAATGACCAGATTGAGCTGACAGGCCACAACAGAATGACACTCCTGATGTGTCGCGTACCTTCTCTTCTCCCGGAGAAGATGCCCGATCAGGCACCAGCCCTGCGCCTCCGTCTTACAGAGGTGCCGCCGATGCACAGTCCCAGCACGACGCAGGCTCCGATCACGACCAGTCCACCGTCTCTGCCGCCACCGCCGCCGTGTCCCACACTGTTCAGCTCACGTACGAGGAGATCAAGGCGAAGCTGCAGCAGGCAGAGGCCAAAATTATCGCCCTTCAGGAGGGAGGAGGCCTCCGGCAGCGCGTCAAAGCGGGGACTGAGAAGCTGCCCTCGACGCAGGAAGCCGCCGCGGCCGTGCGACAGAACGTTGACGGTGTCTCCGTTCAAATCGTCGCGCTGCTTTGTCTTCTGAGCTTCCTGCTCGCCTACTTCTTCTTCTGAGACACACGTGGTAGGATCTGTATTTTGGCTTCCCACTGGACAACAACAGAAGACGCCAATCGCATAGCGGTACTGGAGTATGAAGAATGGTGGGCGGCCTCTCACGGGGGGCGCAATTAGGACGGGTTCTAAATACTGTGTTTCAGTCTTCAGCGTCACCGCCATGAAGGGCTGCGACCGTCGATTGGCTCATGTTTGGTGATGTGAGATGAATATTCGGGGCAGGGGCTGGGAAAGGGGTGTTGGCCCCCCTGGAGCTGGGCGCGAGGTGTCTGCTCATACACACACTCTGTACATTTTGTTCCCTTAGTTTTATCGATTGTGCATTTGGCACATTTGTGCGTCGTCGTGCAACGTGAGAACTGCAGGAACCTGCCGCATAGCGGCCCAACGGTTGTAGCACGACATTACTGGCGCGAACCAGGAATCCAATGGTATCATACTTTTCATGTCTATAAACAAATTCATTACCAATGCAAACATGGTTTACCAAGCATTGTACCAGCACAATGGCAGAGCCTTCTCTTCTTTGCAAGTCCATTTGCCGATTTTCCGTAATAACATCTATGCCTCAATTTCGTCTTGCTTCCATTTAGCACCACCGCCGACCTTGCGGCCTCCCTCCTTCCGCTTGACACGGCTCTTAATGCCGACGTTCTCATCGAAAATGAACCGCCAGATGGCATAGCTCCAGCTCTCGTGGCGGGGAAGATCGTCGTAGAACTCATTGGCGATGGCCTTGAGCTTGGGCAGACGGGTCCAGGGCACGGCGGGGAAGTCATGGTGCTCGTTGTGTAGGCCGACATTGTACGTCAGGAAGTTGAGGGGTCCGTAGTAGGAAAACGTCTCGGGCACGGGCACGGCGTTGTTGGGGTCGCGCTGTTCGGGGGTGACGGTTTCGTAGACGTAGTGTTCCGCAATGAAGTGGCCTGCAAGCGGGTGCAGGGAGCCGGCGAGGAAGGACGAGAGGAGAAAGTAGAGCAAGGCATTGGGGCCGGCGAGCGTGATGACAGCATAGTCGAAGGCGAGCTGGACGGCGATGTTGAGGTAGTGAACCCAGGTGAACGGGATGCGGAAGATAGCCATAGGCCGGACGGCGTAGAAAAAAATCTGAAACGTGCAGAAGAACGCCTTGCCCAAGATACTGTCGAGGAAGATGCCTTCGAGCGCGGTGGGCAGGTCGGTGTCGAGGCCGTCAACCCCAAGGGACTTGTGGTGTGTCAGGTGGTAGGGGCGGAAAGATGCCGAATAGGGGACACCGATAGGGAGGTTCGCAACGATGGCGATGAGACGATTGGCCAATGGAGAGCGGAAGGCGAGGTTGTGGGAGATTTCGTGGATGGCGAGGAAGAGGTTCTGGTTCGCGGTGGCACCGAAGATGTAGCCAACTGCCCAAAACTTCCAGTCAAAGAAGGAGGTATTCCGGAGGGTGTATGCGAGGAAAATCTGGAGGGACACGACGCCGGCGACGACGTACTTGGTCAGAGGTTCGGGTCCGCAGAGCTTGGTAACCTACAAAGAAACAGACTGGTCAATTGGAGCTGCGTAAGTCAGGAATTCTCTCCAAACTTTACCTCAGGGTGGGCCTTGATAATGGCAAGTCGCCGTGTGCGATGCGGCTCCTCGGTGTATGTCCAGAAAAAGTCGCGGTGCTTGACCTCTAGAGGATCGCGCTCCGAGTCGGGAGGCAGCTTGATATCGTCGATGCTGAGCCTACCCTTGACAGTGGCAGACGAGGCCGACTTGCGCTTGGAGGGCTGGGTGACCGTCGATGAAGCAGACATTTTGACTTTGTAAGAGGGTGTAGGTGTGGTGTCAATCTGAGAAGATGAAAGAGAGGGACAACCGGGGGGATCCTAGGCCTTCATTGATATATGACGAAAAGAAAATTCAGCGAGGCGCTGCTCGTCCTTCGAGAGGCAAGGGGGGGCGAGACAAGAACGGAGGGGATCACGCGTCGGAAACCGCAAATCGACTGATGGAGGTCGGAGTTGTTGGAATGGGGGACAGGATAGGGGTTCGAGAGGCTACCGTAGGCCTCGCGCACCAGTGCGGCAAAAGTTCAGGGCATCGAGAACACAAAGTCAGTGCTCATCTCCTGTAGTAGCGGGGCGCGGGTATCAGTGGGGATCGCCACCATTTAGACACTGCCAGCATCCAATCATGAGGCATGCGCACCGCACGTAGCACTGATTTCAGCGTGCTTCAGGGGTAAGGTGTTCGTGAACTGAACAAAGACCAACCTCGGACGGATGTGCATTCTACAAATCTGCGTAGCTTCCACGTGCACGTGAGCAGGATCTGTGCTACTTACTGCTGTCCTATATCTTATGCTGCTGTGTATGTCCGACATCTTGCCAGGAATAGCAGCGCCACGGTTGCTCCCATCGTCATAGAAATCTGTTGTGTACCCAGTACGATAATGCTGCGTTTTCGTCACTAAGAATGGTCGCTAAAACTGAGACTAACATGTTGACATGTGACCTCCTGCTCTGTGCCATCCACCATCCACCCCACGCGATGAACCATCAAGACCCTGAAGTTTTCGGCCGCCAGCAAATCATCAAGGGTTCAGCCGATAGTCGATAGCGCGCTACATCTATATATGATAAGAAAATGGTACCCACACTACAATCTTAGTACTTGAATTAATACAAACACTGCAAACAGTACTATAAACTTATAATATTTAAGTAAATAATTCTATATTATATAAATAAAGTCTGATTGATTTTATATAGATATACATTTGAGGATACTTTTAGGTAAGTATTTATGACGCTAAATACTATTGAGTGAGTAATCAGCTGCTTTGGGCCTTTAGTGGTTCACGTGAAGATAGGCATTAGATTGTACCTCAGGTCAAGCAAGGAGGAAGCTCCAGGGTAACTTTATCGTCCCATGGCATTGTGCAGGGTCGAAAAATCAAGTAGCCCACTCGCCGCAATTTACCAGGCTAGGTACCACCGGCTTGCCAGCCTCCTCCAAGTTCCAAGGACCAAAGTTACACCGTGAGTCGCCATCAAACGCAGATAGCTACTGTTCAAGCCTGACCGTGGCCACTCCAGATTTGTGGGATCACGTCAACACGAGTACTGCGCACCCAAATCACGCGCCACTACTACCTCACCGACCGACCGACGACGCAGAAGAGGAAGAACTGAAACAAGCAAATCGCCTTTCCCCGACGAGTAAAACTCCGATCTCACAGCGGCTTCTATCACCTGTTGCTTTTTTTTTACGGTCTCGACTGTATCGCCGCTTCGTCACTTCAACTCTACCCCCAAACGGCGCGGCTCCAGCTAGCCAGCTTGTCGCGCCGATGTGGTGGTTCTTCCGCTTTATCTCCAGCTCCATCTTCCTGCTGAGCATCGTTCTTTCCATACCAGTCGCCTTCGATGTTGGCGGCAGAGACAGCGGCTTAGCCTACAGTCTAGCATTGTTTGGCTTCTACTTCGTGCTCTCTACTGTTGCGGCGGCGACGCCAGCCACGTCAAGAGTCCGCTGGACCATATCTCATCTACTACGGCTCTCACAGTGGATTGTCCTTCCCGCCTTGTTAATATGGGCACTGGGGCGCTTTGCCGTCGATGCTGGGAGCAGTAACTGGGTCGAGAGGACCCTTCAAGGCCTCGCGACATCCAAGTCCACCACATGGAACGAATGGGTGTTTGGCGAGAATGGTGTTCTCGAGTTCCTGACCCTGGGGGGCTGGGATAATACTTTGCGGTACTCGAGCCCTGTGTTTCAGCTGATGGAGGGCTTCTGCAGCTTGTTGGTCATCCAGGCAGCTGGCCAGATCACGAGGTGGCTTGTTCATCGGGGTCGCAGCGATACGTGGATGGTAAGTTGGCAAGCCAGGTCGTCATGTCTAAGGATAGCATGCTAACGATGCCGCAGATTATTTTATTGGTGCTGTCCGGTGGCATCATCGCAAGCGCGCTGTACTTCCTGTGGCGTGTCGCACACTTCCCTTCGATCAGCAACATTGACGGAGCGCTCATCGGAGTCACCATGACATCCGCCTTTTTCCTTTGTGCATACGGTATCCACAGCGGACGAGGGAATGTTGTCGAATCCTCACTACTGTTCGCATACGTGGTGCTCTGTGTCTACCAGATCTTCACTGATTATCTGCCGTCGCCGGACGCGGCCGAAGCAGAGGGTCAGGCATCGGCAGAACCCGACTTTCCACCCTTGCCACCTATCATCATGGCATCTTATTCGACACTTCTCCACATGTTGGGCTCGCTCCCATCGGCCGTTCACTCGTCTCTCACCCTGCTTTATGCCGCTTTCCAAACGATTACCCCATCCGCTATCATTTCGCTAACCTTCCGCCTCTTCGTCTTTTACTGCGCCACCCGCATCATCCCTGCGGTGCGTGAGTCTGGCGCTCGCGCATTGATGGAACAGCCTAGCGAGGAGGAATCGGACGCTGTTAACCGACTCTTGGGGCTTGCCTCATATTTCTCGCCATCGATCTTAATCGCCATGTACACCAGTCTTCTGCTTCAGCACTTTAACACCGATGACGGCCCGGATGGTTGGAGTCTACGTGGGAACGATGCTGGAGGAAACGTCTGGCGATGGATCAACATTGCTGCGACCATGTCATTATATGCGATTGAGCTGTATCTGGGCAGCGATGATCCAGAGAGCGGCCTCACAAACCACTGGAAGATGGACTAAAGTTTGCAAGGGGGAAGACCAACAGATGCACGCGAGGTGCTGAACATAGCTTGGCCATGATCTATTGCGCGACAGAAAGGCGGAGCCGTGACAGAGCTTGAGAAGGATACCCCGAGAGATGGAAAGGAGTATGGAGTAGGACGAGAGCAAGGCAAGGGAAAGAAGTGAAACGTGATGCATTGGGCTCAGACGCTACCATTCAGTGAGCAGTACATAGATCGATCAGGCAACGAAACTGCGGTTTAACGACAGGTTTCTGGTTGGAGCAGAGCTCGAGGCGTTCGGAGGGTTTCACACAGGTCGTTTTTGCATCTCTGCGTCAAATGAGGGTTCTCGTCATCACAGGGCTCGTCGTGGCGCTCGGATTTCGATGGCTACGAGGCGACGTTGATTAGCAAGCGCTGCTGTTGCATGTCTAGCTTTAATTCGCGACAGTCTTGGCAATTCAACCATTTTTATTCACGGCGCCTTTTTGAAATGCTTTCTATTGGAGATGTGCTGGTCGACTTGGCTTCGTTATTCTGAGGGGGCCGTTGTGGCAGGGTTGTTACGGTTGGAGTACAGGCACTACTGAGACATCTTGCTGCTCGATGACATCGCAACGACCGTCTCCAGCTTTTGCCTGAACCTCGGCCCCCAGCACCCAAGGGAAGCAAGCTTCAACGCTCAAACCACATCACAACGCTTCGCCAGTATCGCATTCGTCTTTTGGTCACTTGAACCACGAGCTAAAGGTTTCTTCATCCCTTACTACAGCTATCATCGCAATCTTGAACCTCGAGCCACCGCCGAGATGTCTGGAGTGGAACCCCCCATGACCGCGCCTGCGGCGGAGCTGTCTGCCTCAAAGCGAACAATCCTCATGGCCGGCCTACCTTGTGATGTTTACGGACTTGAAGAGATAGCCTCTTTGCCAACAACTGCAGTCTCCTGTCTCTGGCTCCACCATCCTCGCACGCGACGCAAGGAAGATATGGCTGACTTCGCCATGCGCATTGTGTCTGACTGGCACCAGCGACGCAGAGACGGCCACTCAACCCGCGGGCTCATAGCCGTCATTTTTGACCAACGGAATCATGGTGGACGTCTCGTGGAACAGCGAGCCAATAATGCCTGGAAGAAAGGTAACGCTACACACGCTATCGACATGGCGGGTGCCATCACGGGCATGGTGTCTGATACCCGGGGCCTCATTGATCTCGTGGATGGCTATGTTGCGCATGAGCTCAGAGGAATTAAGGAGGGGGGCTGGGACAGCGATATTGACCAGCATCTGCTCTTGGGCGTTAGCCTGGGTGGCCACAGTGCCTGGCAGGCCCTGTTCGCTGAACCGAGGATCCGCGCAGCAGTCATCATCATTGGCTGTCCTGATTTCATGGGTAAGTCTGACCTTCGATTGTCTACATATAGAATAGTTCCTGGCCCGGTGATTGAAGTTCAAGTGACGATGCTGACATGTTTGCAGCCCTCATGACCAATCGTGCCAAGAACGCGGAGCTATCGACTTACAGCGCTGAGGACAAGGGCACTTCCTTTCTGGGAAGCAAGGATTTCCCCAGGGATCTGGTTCAGGCTTGCGCTAAACATGATCCGAAGGCTATTCTCTTTGGCACGAATTCAATTTCGAAAAAGCCATCCGAAGAAGAGCAGCAGCGGCTGAGGACGGTTCTGGATGATCGTATTAAGGGCAAGAAGCTCCTCGTCTGCTCCGGCGGCGATGATCGTCTGGTGCCCTATTCTCAATCAAGGCGGTTCCTTGAATTTTTAGAGGGTGCTACAAAGACTTGGTACAATGATGGAGGCGTCGTCCTGGAAAACAAGGTGTACGAGGGGGTCGGCCATGCCTTCAGCGAAGGCATGGTGGAGGATGCAGTGAGGTTCTTGCTAGATGAGGTAGCGTCGGGTCCTCCGGGAGACGGGAGGGGGAGGCATGGCTCGGAAGAGAGAAAGTCCAAGATATAGTTATTGTCAATCCGGGCAGGAGGTCAAGAGAGAACCGAACGCTGAAGATCAAAGAACGGAGGGTCTATTTCAATCGAAAATCGAGCGCCCTGCAGAACTCCAGTGTGCCTCAAGGCCACGGTCTGAATCCCTCATCCGACAGCCTCACGCCGCCAAGCTCTGTGATTGTTGTTTGAATGCCACTTCTGATCCTCTCTTCTTCGGTGCGAAACAGTGCCTGGTCGATAAGCCAGTGATTGCGCTTCGCTCTCTTGCCTGCTAAGGTCTGGCCGGCACCATGGGGGTCGGCTTGCCACTGGTCCACAGCCACCTGAACACCCGCCAAAGCCTCTTGATTTCGCACATCCTGTCCAGAAAGCGCCGTCATTCCGGGCGGATCAAGGCCATGAAATACGACGCGGTGTAGAGGAAACCCGATGGCACTGCAATGCCCCTCAACAATCCGAGCTCGCTTGAATGCATGACTGACAATTGTGATCAGTTGAGGCCATGCTACAAAATCAAAGCGACGCCAAAAGGCAATGACGGAGAAAAGGACGTTGTGGTACGAGTCCAACGCTTGTTCCTCTGTGAATATACGACTGGTCGTGTCGCTTCCTGTGGGCAGGATGCCGAAGTAGTTGTTTGCTGAAGCCAAGTTGGCATAGCTTTGAGCCTCGGAAAGGCGTGTTTCTCGACGAGTAGATCCTCTGCACTAGAATGAGCTGAGGCCAACATTATTGAGGTTATGAGGGAGTGGCATACCCGGAAAACACCAGAACTGCGTTGTGATTTTCACTAATGCATTGCAGACCAACCTTAATGTGATCGACGAAGGTTGGAGTTTCTCCAGCTTGGAAGTCTGCAATCAGCCATTCCGATTCGTCTGAGCCCTTCGTTGGCCCGCCGATCCAGACGCCATGGCAGCACACAATCACGAGATGAGTTGGAGTCACCATCTTCACCTTTGATCAGGGCCATTCGTAGATGTCTTAACGCCTGGAAAAGACAGATTTTGAGCGCATAAATCCCTCAAAGAAGTACATAATCATGTGACGAGATATTCCATGTATGATGATTTTTTATCATTTGGGTATCTTTGAAAGGCCGTGCTAGCTAGATAGCCAAGTCTCTGATATCACCCTGAGTAGATTTGAGGCACATGAGACCTCAAATCTCCCCAGCACGCCTTTCATGTGCAAATATGTCATCGAATAGATCATAAGCGTCACCCACTAGGTACAGACTTCCTGTCACCACCACAGGTGTGTTGTGCTGAGCTGCCCATGAACTTCCTTCGGCCAATGTACCAGATGGTGTACTGCTCTCATCAAAGTTGCGAACCGTGAAACCGAGCGTCTGAATTGTTTTCGCAAGGGACAATGGCTCGACTGGTTCCACCCAGGGCATCGTTGGTCGCCTGCGGAAAGCTACACATGCGACTTTGTCATCTGGCCGGAAGAGTGTCCTGAACATGCCTTGGGCATCCTTTCCATCCTGATTTGATACGGCGATGACCCACGATATGGGCTCATCATTTTGACGTACATGCTTCTCTACATATGCCGATAGGGTGCCAGCGGACTGTGGATTGTGCGCGCCATCGACAAGAAAAGGCTTGTCCTTGCGGGAAGAAAATTGGCGACTCACATCAAGCCATGAAAGCCTTCCTCGGTGTAAGGCATTTGCCATGACAGGCAACGCCTCGGCAACTGAGAGTTTCACCTCGGGAAAGGCGAGGCGGAAAGCTGCGATAGCACAAGCCATGTTTTGGGCCTGATGAGGCATGACCTCGGACTGGTACAGCTCTTCCAACAGATCTCTGCAATCTGTCGTCAAGTAGAGGGGCGCACCGACTCCGAGTGCGTGTTGGCGAAAAACCTCGAGAACCTCTGGCGGGTTGCTGCCATCCACAACGCATGGCACATCGGCCATCATGATGCCTGCTTTCTCCCTAGCGATCTCGGGCAGGGTCTCGCCGAGCATTTTTTGATGATCCAGTCCAATCTTGGTGATGACAGTGACTTTCTTGGTGCGGAGTGCGTTGGTTGAGTCTAGCCGCCCACCTAAGCCGACTTCCACGATTCCCACATCGATCGTGGCATCATCGAACGCTGTGAAGGCCGTCATGGTGACCAGCTCAAACTCGGTCAACGGAGCCAGCACTCTACTGGTCGGCACGTCTCCTTGTCCGTCTTCTGCCGTCCTCAAGGCCTGGTCATCCATGATCTGCTGCCGATAACGGGCATAATTCCTCTGAAGGATTGGGACACCATCAATCTTGATGGCGTCTCGAGGCTCAACTAGGTAAGGTGACGTGAACAAGCCATTGTGAATGTTGGAACGTTTACAGAGAGCCGACAAGTATGTGCAGACCGACCCCTTCCCGTTTGTGCCGGCGACGTGGATGGCTTCCCATGACTGAGACACTGATCCCATGGCGCGAGCCATGCGCTGGAGGTTCAGGCTGACACCCTTCATCTTGCAGCGCCCTCGTTGACGATTTTCCGGCGGCAACGCTCTGGACCTCTCAGCAGACAGCGGGCAGCAATGTGTGCAGGTACAGGCATGGATGAACAGATTGTCAAAATACTGAAACGAATTCGGGGGCGAATGAAAAATGGCCAGGCTCCATCCGACGAATATACTTTGTCTCTCGACGAAGCACAGGAAGACAGTGGATATATCTAAACCATATATGCCATCACAGGATATATTACTCAAACCGGCCAAATTATAGGGGCAGGGGAGGCGATTGTACATGTTATGCTATTAGCGGGTACTCGAGAATAATAAGCCGCGACTGACAGTGCAGAGCACCGCACTACCACTAATGCATACAAGTCCGGAAGGCGTATTAGGATGCCTTACGTCAGTAAATGGGCGAATGAGAGTGGCCTGCCTCGTCACCTCTCTGCCCCCTTGGCCCCTTGCCCCCCTGCCCCCCCCTGGCTCCCTTAACCCCCCCATGCATTCGACCTCTCCCGCCACATCCACTCTTCAACTGTCCGCCCCACGGATCACCTAGTCCACGACCTGAGGCCCCGAAAAAGTCCACTTCACGGCCGCGCGCGCGCTTGGTACCATCATTACGCATCGCATCGCGACAATCACGCCGACCACCCCGCCATCTCGACACAGGCTTGGATTGACTCTGTGTGTCGCAATTGCATCTGCATTCGCCACTGCCATCCCATAAACATGGGTCTCCCGTAAGTGATTGCCCTGGGTTTGCCATTGCGCCGCGCCTGTGCAGCCGAACTTGGCTCAACGTCAGTTTCGGCCAGTTGGAATCACAGTTGCTGGCGCGTCGCGTCCATTCGCATCACCTATCCACCTCTCCACATCCGTCAGCCATTTCGCATAGTCCATCTCAAGTTGCTTCTCTACGCCAACATGCGCTTCTCCCTATCTTCTCCCGGCTCAGAGCTCACTCTCACCTCATACCCTACGCCTCGCGGCCTGCTAATCGCACGCCCGAACCCATAGACTATTCGTTGCCCCTATCGAGTCGGATCTCAAGTCCAAGTCGCCAGAAAAGGCCAATAGCCTCCGTCCTACACGATCATCCATACGCCACAGCCGCCGTCCCGACGTCGCTCGTGCCGTTCGTCGACGAGCCGCTATATTACGAGAGACGTTCACAAACACAAGCTTTGAGCAGCCCGAGCGCTCGCTGTTATCCCGAGAATGGGAGGATGCTGGTCATCCTGCGCCTTCGGACCGGCCTGCGCGTTATCCTTGGATAGAAACTGGCCAACTTCCACCTCCTGAAGCCTACAATCCGCCGAGCGCCCCTCCCCCACTCCCAGAGTGGTTGACGTACCGATTGGAGCGACATGACGCGGCCGCGGAACGCACGAGGGCAAATGACGACGAGGACCGTATCATGAGTCTTCTAGGCGAACGTTATCTGATTGCTAGCCGATCGACCAGTGGAAGTCCGTCTCCCGCTGGAGAACAACCATCACAGCTTGTCAGATTGCGGGCTCGCAACCTCAGACGCGGCGCTGATGATGCGCCAAACCCAGAGACATACCGGCGAGAACGAATTGTTTGTACCTGCCAAAATTCATACCTTCTGCCTTGCCGCTGACTTGTGTTAGGCACCTTCAGTGGCTGCTCGCTTCGATCGCAGTCCCGAGCGAGAACAGCCCGGCTCGGCGGTCATTGACAACGCGTCCCGTTCGCAACCGGCTTCGGGGCAGTTCATACGAGAAGCGCATACTTCCGTCAATCGCAGGGCATGGCGCAGACTCCGCTCATCCGTCGGCGTTGACGGTCTGGGAGATCGCACTCGAAGCATGAGCCCAGAGGTCTGGGACACGCTTTTAACGACACTCACTCCTGACCCGCAACCGCCCAGCGCCGGGTCCTCGTTTGCCTCTGCGTCCGCGTCGAGCTCGGCGGCTACATCACAACGCCGGAGCGCGGCTGCATCGTCCCGCACCTCGTTCACCGACCCGGAGCTCTCCCGCGAGAATGCGGTCGAGCAACCTTGCGATTCGGCCCAGGAAGACTCGGAGAGTGATAACGAGACGCCACGTGCTGCGCGTCCAGAGCGGCCTTCAACGAATTACCCGTCGAGGCATAGACGATTCGTATCAGCGTTAGACTCGAACGATCAGAGCAGCGTGTCGCACGTCCGTGCCGACAGGCCGGGCCTACGACAAAGCCTCCCAGACCGCATTATTTACGCTCATGGCCATATACGCGATCACCTGCTGTCGTATGGCCCTCTTTTTTCAAGTCATATTCCTCCCTTACTCGGGGGCACTGCCCGACGCGCGGATCACACTGCAGACACAGCTGCAGCAGAGGAGTCGCAAGACGCACAGCCTGATCAAGTCCAGACTCAGACTGATGGTGCCCCCAACGTGGATGAAATCGCCTGGGCTATCTTACGCAGTCTTGCAGACAATAATGGAACGGATGAGTGAGGGAAGGGTTTCTTTCGAACAACACGCGACTTTGGGGACGAGGGTTCTTCTTGGGGGGGGGGGGGGGGCGCGAAGAAAGTTCACGGTGGCGTCCGCACCACGCCGTCTGACTATGGGCGATGGGCTATTTGACGACCTTCGAAGGCGGGAGTTTGAGGCGTTGAACTTGTAGCGAATATGCTTCCTGACGACGAGTGGTCAGTTCGCCGTCCAGTGACGGGGCCATGTATAAATTACAGCTTGTAAACCGTCGAATTGAAATACGCAGCCAATGGGTGCCGCGAAGGGTCTGCACTTTTCGTAATACCCTCTTGCGAGAGGTGGGCTTGACTAGCACTACAGGTCAAGGCCTGAAGTGAAGGCGACGAGGAGGTGCCCCTTAGGAACCTAGGAACCTACAATTGGGAGGTGTCCATCTCGCCAGCTTACTACCACCTCGAAGGCTGACAACATGCCGCTTCTGGCCACAATCAACGACGCACTTGGTCAATCAGGGGCTTCCCTGCCACCACGTCAAGATGAGCAGTCACATTTTCTTGTGCAGAGTTCGCTGCAAGTCTTGCTGCAAGAAATGTCGAAGATTGGACTCCATGTCGAATGACACGGAACATTCTGATTTCGGGTTCATCAGTCAGGCTTGGCCATGCGACGGAAGAGGAAATTACTGTTATGGCAGCGTGCGCAGCAGCTGGCCAATACGTGGACTGTAGGGTTACCAATCCACAGATGTAAAAAAACACATCAAGGAGCACATCTATCGCTGCAGGCTTGAGCGCCAACAGACTCTGATTAATACAAGGCATTGTTGCTACCTCGTTGCTGTCTGACGAGAATGTGAGGCCTCTGTCTCGCAGGTAGGTTGCTAGTGCGTCAGCCTGACCTCCAGGAGGGTGCATTCCACTGAGCCATGCTTGTTAGTGCGACCCCTTGGGGCTGCTGTCACTTGTAGCTGCCTGGAATGACTCGCCCAAGGATGCTCGCGGGTGATCTGTATTCACTAACCACCCACCAGCTCCATGTCGCCAGTAGCCTGAGGTGCAATAGCGCATCTTACTCCAGGCCCAGGCCATTAGCAAACCACAGGGATGAGCCGCCTAACAAGGCATGACTTGGCTGACACTCCAAAACATCCACTCCCTTAGATCGGTACCTCACAGTTCGGTTCGTACCTGACCCGTCCACCAATATCAACCCATTCTGAGCCATACAAGGTGCTCACGAAGTTCTTCCTATCCAGCAAGTGGTCGAATGGTCCTTCAACACTACGCGACCGCATAACACAGGACAGCGTGTCGCGCATCAGACACTAACCCTCCAGATTCTGACGCTTGCGCTAAGCATTCCGCTACGCTGCAGACCTGCCTGCGCTGCTGCAGTGTTGCTGCTGGGTCGATTGAGTCTTGGGCTAGCAGGTCTCGAGGTCTCTACTTTACCGCCCGAAATACACACACACGCACACATACATGTCGCACACTGCCGCGACTTTCAAGATTGGAAAGACACCCACACGACTGGCATGCGGTGAAACCGGGAATGTGAACTGTGCCGTCCCCAATCTCTCTTTTGCGCATGACGCCCCTACCGTTTAGTACCGATCTCACCTCCTCCCTCGAACCCCGCCCTACCGATCCCTACGACAGCTACGGCCGGACGACGCCTACACGAACTACGATCAAGAAAACGACGACGATACTGACACGACAACTGGCACGACCCCCACCGACTCGAACCCGAACAAACAACCACGCATCGAGTTGAGACCGCCAAAACCAGCCCCTAAGAAGTTGTCGAATCCTCGGAATCGGCTAACCGACTTGGCGAGGGTCTGCCTTGCCCACCAATACTTTGGCCATGCCCACACCGCTGCCGCCCTCGTCTGCTGAGCGTCAGTACCACGTCAATGGCAGGGCGGCCGTGGTGGCCACCCGAGAGAGGGGCTCAAGCACCCCGCGGAAGGAAAGGCAGGGACAACGGGAGAGCTCCGCCTTGCAAGATCCAGGCCTGAAGGATTACGTGCGTATATCTTGAGCACCCAGTTTGGGGGGACAAGAACTATGTCTTTGTTCTGCGAGGTGAGCCTAGAGTTGGCTATGGCGGCTGACCAGCTTTATTATCCAGCGTTTGGGTGAATGTCTAGGCAAGGGAGCCTTTGGATCTGTTTACAAAGCGTTCAATTGGGGCACAGGCGAGGCTGTGGCTGTCAAGCAGATCAAACTCGCAGACCTCCCCAAGAGCGAACTCCGCATGATCGAGGTTCGTCGGCACTGTCCGCCTCCCTTCCTTGGCATGTGATGCTGACCCCTCGCCAGTCCGAGATCGACTTGCTTAAGAACCTTCATGTGAGTGCGCGCGCTTCCGACCTTCGCGGGCCACAACCTCTGACCGCATAATCAGCACGACAACATTGTCAAGTACCTCGGGTTCGTCAAGTCGGTTGACTGCCTGAACATCGTGCTAGAATACTGTGAAAATGGGTCCCTTCACTCGATATGCAAGGCATATGGAAAGTTTCCCGAGAACCTCGTCGGTGTTTACATGACCCAAGTCCTTCAAGGGCTTCAGTACCTTCACGATCAGGGTGTCATTCATAGAGATATCAAAGGTGCAAATATCCTAACAACCAAGGATGGGACTGTCAAGCTTGCGGACTTTGGTGTTTCGACAAGCACGTTGGCGAATGGTCAGGACAAAGAAGCACAGGTCGTTGGAACACCGTATTGGATGGCCCCTGAGATCATCCAACTATCTGGAGCCAGTCCAGCGTCTGATATTTGGAGTGTAGGCAGTACCGTCATCGAGCTGCTCCAAGGAAAACCGCCCTATCACAACTTAGCTGCCATGCCGGCATTGTTTGCTATCGTCAACGACGACCACCCGCCATTGCCTGAAGGAATCTCTCCTGTACGTTGTCACGATTCGCCATATCTACATCGCTTACTGATCGCTTCCAGGCTTCGAGAGACTTTTTGATGCAATGCTTCCAGAAGGACCCCAATTTGAGAGTAACAGCTCGAAAGCTTCTTAAGCATCCATGGATCGTAGGATGCCGCAGAAGTGACGCGCCTGTTTCAAAAACGCCCTCCAATTTCAACCAGGCTGTCGAAGAGGTGAAGCAATGGAACAAGGCACTCAAGTCCTCAGAGAGCTCTCTGCGAGCATCTACTGGTTCTGATGGTGGCGTGGTAGGCTTTTCTGGCCAACCGTCATCAAGATTCAATGCAGGCGAACCGCAGCGACCGGGCTTGACAAACCCGGCGAAGGGTCCGTTGTCCTTAGCGAAACCCAGGCCAACTGCTGAAGCATTCAGATCGCCCGAGCTAGCCGGTGAGGCCCTACCCTCTAACCTGAAACCTCGCAGCTCCAGCCGTTGACTGACCTTGCCCAGATGACGACAATTGGGATAACGACTTTGCCACAGCAATCTCCCCAACCGCGTTGCAACTACCTCATTTGAAGCCGCAGGATAATTTTGGTGGTCTCCTGTCTGCTGATCGGCTAAAAGCCTTCGCTTCAACAGTGGACAATCGAAACGATTCGGGGAGCTACGATGACGATTTTGAGGGGGAGCTGATGACCATCAAAGGGCCACATCAATTCATGGATGCTGACTCCCAGGAGAAGACAATCCGTCCCCTACCGCGGAAGAGGAGCGACAAGCTTCCAGATCCGACGAAGCAGCCTTCACCAAGGAAGTCGAGTCCTCGAAAGCATGGCCGTAAACCCTCCCAGGCCAAATCATCCGGCAAGCCACAGTTGGGTAACAGTAGGTTCGAGCTTCCGTCACGACCCGATTTGATGTACCGTGAACAATCGGTGGAGGACTACTCAGACCTGTTTTTCGACAACGACAACGTATTCAACCAAAGGGTCGACCCGTTTGCGAAGAAGGTGTGTAGCCCGCTTGTGGATCCATCCAGTATTCCTCGCGTACGAGTTATTCACACAAATAACCAGGGCGACGCTCCACAGCTTTTCCACCCATCTGATCTCACGAGCCTGCCTCGCTCTTCTGAACCACCTGTCGGTGGCAGCATGCGGAGGAAGGTCCCCTCGCGTCCTTCAGTCCTTCCTGACCGGCCGATGCGCAGGACGAGGTCGTCCATCGAGATCCAAAAGTTTGCCGAGAACGAAGGTGACGAGGATTTCTCTGACATCTTTGGTCTCGAAGATCAGTTGACGGAGAAGGACGAGAGCGACCGTGGATCCGAGGATGGCGGCCTGATGCTGTTGTCCAAGCTTTCCAACAACTCGTGGCTCGGCGATGATGAGGATGAGGACGATCCCTTTGCATTCATGGATCCTGGTTGGGATGAGATGGATCTTGAGGCGAACATTGCTCGCGACCGGCATGCACGATTGGCAGAGAAAGTCGAGGAGCTCGTACGGTCGCTCAAGACGACAGAGGGTGAAGAGAAGCTACTCGTTTTGTCCGAGGATCTGGTAAGAAAAGTGTCAAACGTGTGCCCAATCGGAGATCAGTGCACTGACAATTGTAGCTTGCATTACTCTGGGAGAACGGTGAGGTCAAAGATCTGATCATCAGCGCTCATGGTTTGCTTCCTATCTTGGAAATATTGGAACCATGCACCGTAAAAAGCAGGCAACACATGATTCTGCAGCTACTCAAAGTGGTGAATGCTGTATGTCATTTCCCAACTAACTTGCGTAATGATGCTGACCCTCTTAGATTATCCTGGAGGATGTTGAGATCCAGGAGAACCTCTGCTTTGTCGGTGGTATCCCAATCATAACCAAGTTCGCCGCGCGGCAATACTCAAACGAGATTCGAGTTGAGGCGGCCGCATTTGTCCGGCAGATGTATCAGACCTCAACACTAACACTACAGATGTTTGTAAGCGCCGGCGGTCTGAATGTCCTGGTGGAGTTCCTTGACGAAGACTACGATGATGCGAAAGATCTCGTTCTCATTGGTGTCAATGGCATCTGGAACGTTTTCGAGCTCCAAGGGCCCACACCCAAGAACGACTTCTGCAGGATCTTCTCAAGGAGCAAGATCTTGTATCCTCTTGCCCTGGTCCTTCACCGGGTGCTCGATGAGGAGGGCGAGGATGAGCTGTCGGAGCTGGTTGAAGGTCGGATCGTCAATATATTCTACCTCTTTTCTCAAGCGGAAAACTACGTTAAGGAGGTGGTGGCCGACCGACAGGTTCTCAAGAGTACGTTTTGCCACTCCACATGGATTTGATCTGCAGACTAACTGGCTCAGGCGTCCTGAAGGATCTGCGACGGATGACCCCTATCCATCAGATCACCATGCTCAAGTTCATCAAAAACCTATCAATGTTAACGACAACCTTGGAGTCGCTCCACTCTGCCGACGCGATAGAGTTCCTCATTGACCTGCTGAGCTACACCATGAAGAGAGGGCAGGAGCATTTCCGCGAAACATCAAATCAGGTCCTCAACACAATGTTCAACCTCTGCCGCCTCAACAAGGAGAGGCAGGTTGATGCCGCCGTCGGGGGCATCATTCCCTTGCTCATGCGGATCATGCAAACCGATAGGCCCCCGAAAGAATTTGCGTTGCCCATTCTGTGCGATATGGCTCATTCCGGCAGCAAGGGCCGAAGGTACCTGTGGCAAAACAAGGGTCTGGACTTCTATGTCTCGCTGCTGGCCGATCAGTACTGGCAAGTCACTGCTCTGGACGCCATTTTTGTATGGCTGCAAGAGGAGACGGCAAAGGTAGAGAGTCATCTCCTTGACGGCAAGTTTACCAACGCCATTGTCGCCTGTTTCGACACAAATAAGATCAATACGTTTGATTCGAACCTGCTGGAGCCTCTACTGAAGCTCTTGCGCTTGAGTCCCGCCATATGTGGTTCGCTGGCGATGCCGGAGATGTTCGCTGGAATCGGTCAGAGGCTCGGCCACAAGAAGGCTGTGGTGCGCCTGAACCTGTTGCGCCTCGTACGAAACATTATGGACACCTGCGAGATGGATGCAATGGGGACCGGCAATGGCAGCAGCAGCCTCAACAGCAGACAAGTGCAGTCTCTGGTGGGTGCCATTCAGACCCTGGCAGACAAGGACTCGGCTGTCTTGGTTCGCAACCTGGCTTCAGAACTGGTCAGGTCGCACGTCGAAGGTGATACGTACGAGGGCATGCCTCCCGAACGCAAAGGCTCCGCAGGGTCGATAGCTTCGCGCCGCTCCGGGTCTGGTCTCAGGCGGACATCTTCCTACACCCCCCCTGGCCTCCACTCTGCCGTCTCTATGCCCCCGACGCCGACATCATCGAGCCATTCCCGCCACCGAACGGCCCACCATCCCTCCCTGTCCGGCAACGCTTATATTGAAGTTGCTGCAAGCCCACGTCGGACCCCGGTGACTGGAACACAGGAGCGCGAGTCGATTCTCTACCGGCCCCGCAGTCGGGACGGTGCAACTGCGATACCCCGACGAGTCAGTGGCGATATGTCATCGGGTACACCCACCGGCTCAGGCTCGAAGAGCCGTCTGCCCCGGACGTCAACGAGCTTTACCCGACCCAACAGCCTCTCAGCGCAATCGCCAGTGGTACGATCAGACAGCAACAACTCGAATAAGGAAAACTATAGTAGGAACGCCTCGGCGGTGTCAGCGCCTGCTTCGACACCGGCACCCGCGTCCAGCAGCTCAGCTGGCAAGAGACGCAACAGGGCTCCCAGCTCTGACATGAAATGGTCTTCATAAATCAACAAAGCGCCAATTCATACTCCAACAAGCGGATCAGGGTTTCCTTGCGTCTGAGTTCTCAGCATCCACTCATGAGTGACAGGAAGGTGGGGTTAGTTTGATTTTGTCTTTGTGTTTCTTTTGTTTTTGTTTTTTTGCAAAGGGAGTGGGCATACAAGTCTCGGTTCATGTATCTAGGTTTGGCACACAGCGTTGATTTCTGGTCGGTAAACCTGCATGGCAAGGATCAGTCGGCATTAGAGGAAACTCAAAGGGAAGCAAGGCGAGGCAGCGGGAAGTGAGTCGCTCGAGCTCTGCATGCCATGTTGGCAAGCTGGCACCCAGGACTTGGGCAGAGCACGAACATGCACACACATACAAACATAAAAGCAACTGACTGTTCTGGTTTTGTGGCATATTTCCCCCCCCCTTCCTCTCATATTTTGTTTGGCTCGTGGTTCGTCATGGACACTTTTGTTGCGCATCGCCCGCTGGTCAGGTGCTTTGCAGCGAAGGAAAGGTTAGAGGTACATATAGCAAGCAATTGCACGAGTCTGATTGATGGCGCTGAAGCGCTGGTAAAAATTCACGTCGGGGGAGGCGCCTCCTGTATTTTGTAACAATTGCCAGTCTACTGCCCTCTTTTTCATTTGCCCTGGCACCTGCTAAGATCTTCCCTCGTGCCTGGTCGTCAGATGTGACATGCCGCCGGTATTCAACTTGGCACAGAGGCAGCCTCTTCGGGCTTCTTCACGAGCCCGCGCAAGCTTAGGTCATAGACGACGTCCTCGACCCGCTGGACGTGATACTTGACACCGTCGACGCGCTTACGCAAGAGGTCATTTTTGAGGTTGAGGACCTGGAAGCCGGCGAAGATGTCCTTGATAAAGGCGGCGATGCGGATGGAGAGGTCCGGGTCGCCGAGGGTGACGGCATTGGTGGCGAGACGGCTGAGTTCCTGAGTCAGATCGATGAGGGCGAAGAGGTACTCCTCGATGGTGAGGTGGAAGGCGTCGCGGTCCTTGAGGTTGACGGGGACTGGTGGGGCGGCGTCAGTCGATCACAGCGGCGACTTGAGGGGGGTCAGATTCGATATGGGCTGGCTCACTGTTGAAAATCTCGCCGACTTCCTCGATGGTGATGAGGCGACCCAGCTCAGCGGGCTTGGAGGCGGTGCCGAGGCCGCCGAGCCAACCGGTCAGGAGGACAGTGAACACGGAGCTCTGAACGGCACGGTTCCACTTCTGGTTGTACCTGCGTAGTGGTACAGTTAGTTCAGTTGTAGGTGAGGCGTGGTAGCTGGGGTAGAGAAGAGGGTGGGTAAAAGGTGCTGCTCACTTGTAGTAAGGGTGCTGGGAAGCCTTTTCGTTCAGCTCGACGACAGCAGTTATCTCATCCTGAATACCGGCCTCAACCTGCGAGAGGAAGGAAGCAGCGTACTGGGCACGCGGCGTGGCGTGCACGCGGGACAGTAAGCCCTGGACGAGGGCGTTGGCGCGGTCGAGTCGCTGGACAATCTGCGTGAGATCGTCGCGGACCTGCTGGTCCTCGTCGATGCGGGCCTTGAGATGATCGAATATTTTCGGATCAAGAAGGCGTGTTGCCGGCGCGAGCTCGGCCATCTTGGTGTCGCTGTCCATGGCCGCTGTTTTCAATGGTGAAGGTGACGACGGCCGGGTGGAGCCTGAGACGTGAGATCCGCGGATGAAGTTTGAAGTTGGAGACGATTGGCAAAAAGGGACAACTCAGAGCGGTGTGGCCACTCACATTCGAGGCACTGTGACAGAGCAGACTTTGCTACGAGGGAGAAGGGCGACATTTGAATCTGGCATTCGCTTTCGACTAACATCCTCGCAAACATTCTCGATCCTGTATTTTTTTTTGCTGATATTTGCATGAGTTGACGCCCCTCCATGAATCAGCAGTGGGGAAGGGGCCTGCAGCCTCGTGACGATATTTCAATTTCTCTTCGACAACAAGACCATACTGCGACTCTGAACATGATCATGGTCGATGGCCAATTCGTCTATAACGAGCTTGCGGGGAGAGGCGGATCGTCACACCGCTAGACATCATCCAAGGCACACGAAATGGTTCTGCCTATGGTCTGCCTGCATTCGCACCTTCTTCACAGCCTGGGCAAGCCAGAACAGCAATGAAGATACCACACGCTTCTTTCGCATCACCTGGAGGCAGTGAAATACCAGGGACGCAGTGGAGGGTATCATATGCATGCACAGAGGAAACCCACCAAGAATTAAAAAAATAGCGAACGAAACTGCCTTCCTAAGGAAGGCTCCCAGCGGTCAAGCTGAGAAGAACAGATACTACGTAATGATCTATCGAGAACTGTCAGCAAAGCTCCCGAGACGGCTTGGAGATGCGAGGGAAAGACCTACCAAAGCCACAAGGCAAAGAAAGCTAAAGAGAGAAGAGGAAAGAGGGTATTCAGGGCAGAAAGTGGGAAATTTTAAGATGCTTATAAATATTTTGCGAGTGGTGCAACTACTGCGATCAGACAGACAGTGGGCAGACTCTTCCAATAGAGAGAGGTACAGAAAGAACGCCAGGCATCGGTACGCAATCGTCATTGTTTCGACGGTGGTATGTGGTTGGCTTCCAGCAAAGTGCTTCTGCATGCTTGGGGATTTGGCCTCGGTGCAGTTCAAGTGTTCACATGGACAACGATAACCAGGCAACGATGTTAGAACTTGGATTACTTGTGAAGTAGTCAGTGATGGCTTCATATCAGAGTAAGTCCTCAATTCCAGGCGAGTCCTCATCTTGCTGGCGGCACAGTAGATGATCACGACCCGATGTTTGCCCTAGATATGAACCTATTCTCTCGTACCAGGGACAGTATAATGATTTTTTGAGGAAATGTTCCTAATACAGGCGGATGGCTGACCATCTAATGGCACAATTTGCGCCTCGGAAAGCTGTGAGCATAAATACTCTCGCTATTGAGCTAGCTAAGCCGTTTGGTCTGTAAGCTGCATGTCTGATCCCGGGAACCCAAGAACTGAGAAGGACCAAGGAAGCTATTCGTCTCTAGTAAGCAGATGAGGCACCATATTTGGGCTTATTAGATCAATCGGTGTGTCGTATCTTGGATATGGACCCCTCATGATCGTGGGTTACAATAAGCGTGCTTGCTGGAATATATCTGCATGACCACGGACTGCTGCATACAGTAGAATATCGTTGAACAACGAGAACAAAAAAAAAATAGCAAGACGACAGGCTTTAACTTCGGGCAGCCTAGTAGTCATGACCTAACGACATCACGGGCTTGGGAGATGATGCCAGACGCGAGGCGTTCGGAGAGGGATCCAAGAGGATTCATTGCTTAGGCAAGCGATTTTCTTTTTTTCTTTTTCCTTTTTTTCCCCCATTTTTTTTTCTTTTTTTTTAGTTTTCTTCCTCTTGCATATCCTTTCGGCAGATCTTTGGGGAAGAAGCCGTGATCCTCAGCTCCTCTATCTCTGTGTCCTGTATTGATATAAATGTTAGCCTACCTACCTATAGTCCCTTAGGTAAGGTTTCTAGGCTGCGTAGTCGGTGTATTGAATGAGGTCCCTCGTATTCGGGACGAGAGCTGGCAACGAGTGTGCAGTAGTAGGGATTGGAGGGGCATGTATCTAAATACTACTGACGTCAGTGCACTTGCGGAGCTTTTGCAGCTCAGTGCTTGTGTACCTACCTGGGTAGGTAGGAACCTTAGGTACCTCGCTGCCTAATGTAAGGTACCTACAGGATACCCAAAAGATCTTACTCTGGCTAGAGAACTTTACAGGCAAAACGGCGAAGCACGTGAGTCTCCCTTTCGACATCCAGAGGCAACACTGGGTCACTTCGCACAATATGCACCTTTCGTCTAAGAACCTTAACGCTCAGGGCGGGTACGTACCTTTCCGGACATTGGGTTCCCAGGCGGGCGCATCTGAGATGCCTCGCATGCTAGAAGCGGCGACTGATTGGTGCATCTGTTAAACGAATCGTGCTTGAGACCCGCTCAGTGGGAAGGGTTCAGGGGCTCACCGGGCGCTAGGTTCTCTGCAGGTACCTAAGCTTTGTATGCGGCTTGTGTTGCGCCGGGAGGTACCGTTCCCCGGATGGTCATTTCATTCTAAATGTCAACAAAATTTTACCCATGTTGATCCACCACCAGTCTTGCTGTGAATGTCGTCGTGGCACCAGTCGCGCCTCTATGCTCCAGCTCCAGCGCGCCCCCTCCTTTGCCACTTTCTTCGAAGCAAAGTCAGAAAAAAGTTAGACGTGGCTCGCGCCGGCTTCCTGCTCGGTACATGCGGACTCCGTTACACGACGTAGTGGCCTTTTACACTCCTTAGCACGGCCTGGTCCTGTCTCATCCCCTGCTCCTGGTCTCTTTCCCCAGTGCTGTACCTTTCTGGACCCAGAAAACCACGACACCGCTCTGAATACTACACGAGCCTTGCATACACACCCCTCAACACCCCCTTTGTTATAAAGTCGCCAACATGACGGGTCGCTACTCCCTGAGAGCAACCCCCAGGTCAGTCGATTCTCGCCAACCTTGTGCTGCCCGGCCATCTTCCGCCTGTCACATACGCTGACCCTCACCAGAAAGAAGGAACTCTTCACTGGCATGGTAGAGACCCCGCGTCCTGTCTCCCGCCGCACATCCTCCCGCCGCTCACACACGCCTGCTGGAGAGAGCCCTGAGCCCACAGCCGACCTCGACTCTCTGTCAGAGAACCTCAAGCCCGAGACCGCACGAAGAAGAGGCATTCCCAAGTTCAAAGAAGATATTGACGACGAGGAGGTCGACCTCAGAGCACCAATGAAGAAGTCCGCTACCAACGGCCACGCCAATGGCAATGGCAATGGTCACGCTAATGGATATGCCAACGGCAACGGCCACACCAACGGACATGCCAATGGCAATGGCCACACCAACGGCTCTGCGTACGGCACTATGGAGGATGTCAAGCCCCTTGCCACCGGACGCGCTCCCTTTGTCACGGCCGAAGATGTGCTGTCCGACGTTGCGACCAACAGTCAGCCTGCGACCGCTGTCAACGGCAATGAGCCCAATTATGAGGTTGGCGAAATCATTGACGGCTGGAAAGTCGGCACCGACCCCAAGATTGACTTCTCGGGCGAGTTCGAATTTGGCGGCAGCTTTGGCACCATGGCCCTCATGATTGGATTCCCTCTGCTCATGTGGTACATGTGGATCGGTGCAACCTACTACGACGGCAAGCCCCCGATGCGCGTCGAGGGCCAATCCTGGAGCGACTTTGGTTCTCACCTCCTTAACCTGGTCTACACAGGCGCCTATCCTTCGTTCCGTGCCTGGAAGATCTACTGGACCTTCTTCATTTTCGAGGGTGCCTGTTACTGCCTTCTCCCTGGCGTCTGGGCCTGGGGAAAGCCCCTCGCCCACGAGAATGGCAAGCAGCTAAAGTACTACTGCAGCGCCTACGCTAGTCTGTACTTCACTATCGCGGTCATGGCGGCGCTGCACTTTACCGGTCTCTTCCCTGTCTATACATTCATCGACGAATTCGGCCCTCTGATGTCCGTTGCTATTATCAGTGGCTTCCTCGTCTCTTTCGTTGCCTACTTCTCTGCCTTGGCTCGTGGCGCCCAGCATCGTATGACCGGATACCCCATCTACGACTTCTTCCTGGGCGCTGAGCTGAACCCCCGCATGTTCGGCATCCTCGACTTCAAGATGTTCTTCGAGGTTAGGATCCCCTGGTACATCCTCCTTGGCCTGAGCTGCGGCGCTGCGGCCCGTCAGTACGAGCGTTACGGCTACGTGTCTGGCGAGGTCCTCTTCCTCGTCATGGCGCACTACCTATATGCCAACGCCTGCTCCAAGGGCGAAGAGCTCATCGTGCCCACCTGGGACATGTACTACGAGAAGTGGGGCTTTATGCTCATCTTCTGGAACCTCGCTGGTGTACCGCTCTCCTACTGCCACTGCACCATTTACCTTGCCAACCACCACCCCGACGAGTACCGCTGGAACCCCTACGCACTTACAGCTCTCTTCATCGCCTATCTCTTCGTTTACTGGGTTTGGGATACGTGCAACTCGCAGAAGAACTTCTACCGCTTCTCCGAGCGCGGCCAGGCCGCCCAGCGCAAGTCCTTCCCCCAGCTTCCCTGGCAGACGGTCAAGAACCCCAAGATCATCAGGGCTGCGAACGGCGGCACCATCCTCGTCGACGGCTGGTACGGCCTCGCCCGCAAGGTTCACTACACCTGCGATGCCTTCTTCGCCATCTGCTGGGGTCTCATCACAGGTTTCAACAGCCCCTTCCCTTGGTTCTACCCCGTCTTCTTCTGCGGCATGATTGCCCACCGTGCGGCGCGCGACATCCGCAAGTGCAGGCAGAAGTACGGCGAGGCGTGGCTCGAGTACGAACGCCAGGTGCCCTACCTTCTCATTCCGGTATGTGCCCGCCCTTTTCTGATCACAGTGTGAAACTTGACTGACTCCTCATTCATAGTACGTCATCTAAAATGCATGTCATGACAGTTCACACAGAGACCTGTCGCAACATGGATGGATAGGGGCGTGCGCCATCCTGCCTCTTCTTGTACATATTTGGATACTTCCACATGCGAATATCTCATTGCGCCTTTGCTTCTGGCCTTTCTAAAGAGTGGTTTCTTTTTCAAGTCATCGGGTTTGTAATTACGGCTGGCGAAGAGACGGGAATGGATTAGCCGTATATATCCCGGGTGCGCGGTAGCGGGCTTGAAGGCTGTATGA
This sequence comes from Verticillium nonalfalfae, assembly GCF_003724135.2. Classification (NCBI taxonomy): domain Eukaryota; kingdom Fungi; phylum Ascomycota; class Sordariomycetes; order Glomerellales; family Plectosphaerellaceae; genus Verticillium; species Verticillium nonalfalfae. Next base: position 184,672 of record NW_021167255.1, on the reverse strand, counting down.
AAAGCGCTGCGGAACGTGGGCAATTTACGTGTTGTAATCGCGAGCTGAGCCTTCTAGACGGCATGGCTAGTTGTAGACATACTTCAGTGGGTTTTTTATTATCTTATTTAACGATGTTGATGTTATCAATTTGACTGTCTTGCGGGTGGAGCTGGGACTGTTGCGTGCGATGAGAAATTGTAGATTGTGAAATGATGCGTTGTGTTCTGTGAGTGAGTGCTGTCGAAAGGCATCATGCACGCCGGGTGAGGCCTCTCAAATTGACGCGGACGGGGGAAACAATTGACCAACCAAACAAACATGTGACCAAAGAACATCCGAGCGAAGCAAATCGAGCATGGAAGCATTACTGTCAAGCTAGACTACACCTCCTCCCCATCACCCGTCTATGATGAGAGTCCGCCGAGAAAAAATGGATAGCATGGTGTCACAATAGTACAATACGGCGTGCATTCTCCAGCGAATTGCCCCTTGACCTGGAACCCGGATGGCGCGATTCGTTATTCCTGCCATGTGCCCCAAGTTCCCCCTCCGTTCGCCGGACAACTCCGTTTACCGTATGAAAGTTGCGAGTAAGAGCTCGCAGGTTGGAATAGTCCCAATGCCCGGGCACCGAAGAAGGATCACTTGTGTAGGTACAGCTTGTCGACCCTTCGACGCCCAGGAGAGATGTTGTCGAGATGACCCTTAGCAGGTGGTGTTCAGAGTAGCCTTGGAGTTCATGAGCAGGGCGACAATGAGGCCGTAAAGACCTGGACCACGTTAGTCGGCAGCCAGATAATCCCAAAACGAGGACCTTACCCAGAACTTCAGCGAAAATGAGAATCAGGATCATTCCGACGAAGAGACGGGGCTGTTGCGCGGTACCACGGACACCAGCGTCGCCGACGATGCCAATGGCGAAACCGGCGGCGAGACCGGCGAGACCGACAGCCAGACCGGCACCGAACTGGATGAACCCAGTGTAGAGAGGCATAGTCTGCTGGAGACCGTCTGAGATAAGGACCGAGACGACGAGACCGTAGATACCAATGATACCAGCCATAATGACAGGAACAATGTCTGAAGCGCGCGTTAGCTATATGTAGGGCTCGAGGTATGAGCTATTCGGGAGGGGAGCGCGGCTGTACTCTTGACGATCAGGTCGGGGCGGAGAACACCCATAGCCGCGATGCCGACACCAGACTTGGCGGTGCCGTAGGAAGCACCAAGGCAGGTGAAGACAATAGCGACTGTACAGCCCATGGCACCAAAGAAGGGCTAAATGATATCGAGATTAGCTGGTTGAATACCGAGGTGTTGAGGCCATGCTGAAATAGCTCATCGTGTACGAGTACGACGTCATGGAATCGGGAGCCGAAGCAGGGGGTGACGAACCGCATAGACGGGGCTGCGAGGGCAACAAATGTTAGTGTTGGGTGATTTTGGGCAAGTGTTCGCGCGCGTAGAGATGTCGGGATCCGTGATCATTGATGATCGAAGCTCCGAGGGATGGACAGGAGCTTGGGAAGGGGGGCAACACGTAGGCGACGTACCAGAGTTCGGAAGACATCTTAGCTGTTGTGGTGATGAATTGGGAAAAGAAGTGTTGGAAATGTAAAGGAGAGCTTCGCGAAAATCGGGAGATGGCTCGGGTCGGGACTTCGAAAGGTTGCAGTTGCTTGTTGACGGGACCTTGGTGGCTGGAGGCTCGGCTGCTATTGTGAGGTTGCTTGATTGATGTCTGGATTCCAGGCTGGCGCGCCTTGCTTGCTTGGTGCAGGTTTTGCGGGAAGCTCCTTGCTGACCTAAGATCCGCGGCAGCCGGATGTTATGTTTCTCCGAATGTGTGTGCCCCACCACATCACCATCCAATTGTGGAGCTTGGCGTCTCTCATAGTGGGATTTTTTTTTTCAAGGCCATACCATGCAGCCTTTTCTTGTATCACGAGCATCACTTCTTCAACGAATTCCAGCATATCTGATCAGGGCGAGCCACCGCAAGGAACCCTGCGCCAAATTTCCCAGACCCTACTCGAGCACTCCGAACGACCAAAAAATGGCTTCCGAAAGCGCTGCCTGGCCCCTGGCCGACGCTGCCCTCGAGCAGGAGCTCCTCGACATGGTTCAGCAGTGCTCGCACTACCGCCAGCTGAAGAAGGGCGCCAACGAGGCCACCAAGTCCCTCAACCGTGGTGTCTCTGAGCTCATCGTTCTCGCTGCCGATACTACCCCTCTCGCCATCCTGCTTCACTTGCCTCTTCTGTGCGAGGACAAGAGTAAGTCTTACCTGGACGGATCCATCGAGTTCCAGACCACCATACTAACAACGTGCAGACGTTCCCTACGTTTACGTCAAGAGCAAGATCGCCCTGGGCCGTGCCTGCGGTGTCAGCCGTGCTGTTATCGCCGCTAGCATCACCAGCAACGAGGGCAGCGAGCTCGCCAACTCCATCCGCACCCTTCGCGAGAAGGTTGAGCGCCTTGCTATCTAAGATACCCACAAATCAACGGCGTTGGGACTGGAATGCTAGGGCCATACGAAACCTGTCAAGGCCACCTCTTACGTGCGGGGATGTAAAAAATTTTGTTGCGTATCACGGAACCTGAACAAGCAGTAGTTGGCTCAGTCAAGAAATAAAAGCCACCAAGTCTGGGAACCTCGCATTGCTCGTGACTTTATATGTGGACGGTCTATACCTTACTGGCACACGGCTAAGTTGCGCTATAGGTAATGCGCCAGATTATCTTTAATCTAGGCTTTGTACTTACAAGGATGCACCAGCCGGCGCACTATCCGTGTGAAGAGCCTAGGAAACTGCACCAAGGTATCAATTCATCAGCGAACTTCTTCCATTAGGATACTTACAAGGTGTGGTTTTGCAGAGAATAATCTACTCGAAGATCCGAAGAGGCCAGTCTCTTCGTAGAGGAAGCAACCACGTTGACCGTGTAGTAAGGAACGATGGAGTGGCATACCACCCCTGTTGAGCTACGACCGCCTGGATGTCATTCTTAACACTGGGACGTGTACCCCAATGTCTGCCAGGCCGAAATATGCTTAGCACAGCTTTGTATATCAAGGCTCCACGAGTGTACCATAGAGCTTGGGCCATTCAGGCAGGCTGTGGCCTTTGGGCTTGAACTCAAGACTGAAACACTAGCTTGGGAAGACGAGAGATTCGACGACCTTCGAGTGCGAAAGGAACTGGCGTCTGATGAGCTAACATTGGGACATTCTCGCACCCTTTGACAGCAGGCAAGCTGCTGTGAGCACGAAGTAGAAAGATATGGCGGGGCTGCCGGACTGGACATGTGAAGTGGCTTGAAACTCCCGTTCCACGTTCATGAACCCAGCATCCGCATAACATCAATGAAGCTCTATACTCTAGACTATTTTGCCGAGCAGTCTTTGCCCATCCCAGCGGTTTTTTTTGTCATAAAGTATGCCATGGCAAATTACCGAGCAGGAGTATCATTTAATAGAGACCGGTATAACACATCTTGATTTAAGGTAGGTAGAGCCCAGATAACGGATGAATCAGTCGCGCGACACTGCTTTCGGTGACAATTGGCGGTCATGATCCGGGCCCCAAATGTTTAAAAGACGAAGAGCTTGGTGTCTGAGCTCGGTCTATGTTGAGATATCTACATATGCTGACCCGAAACGGTACCGTGTGAGTGATAGGGAACCCGCTAATCCGACCCTGGTTGTCAGCCCTGTCCCCTATTGTTTCGAGGAACAGTGACCTTTAGTGAACTACGGTGTAAAGCGAGGACCTATCACCTTAGTTAAACGACTTGCACAGCATGGACTGCGGTGGAGATGGTCCCAGTAGATGACTGGGTCTAGGCGTATCACGGATAGGAGTTCCTGGGATTCCTTTCCAGAAGGACTTTATAACCAGGGTGAGACCGGGGTTCACAGCCTTCGGCTTCGCGATGCATGCCACTGTTACGCGGTGTCGGAGTCCGGCCCGAATCTCGGCGATCCGAAGGCTGTATCTTCGGTGTTGGGGGTAGCTGATCCCGGAGGAGCTTGAGCTCTGAGGCGAACCATCAGACGACTCTGGTGAATGACGTGCCAGACGTCTCACAGACATCAGGCAATGGCACGGAACTTGAGCAACCGAACACGCCACTTGAGGCAGGTGGTTCTTAATAAGCAACCGCAAGGCGCGAAAGTGTTGAATTGGCATCCTCATTTCCATCGGTGCCGAGGGCTCCACTAAAATGTGATTCAGGGGCAAAAAAAAAAAGAGGGCGCCTCGTACGACGGGTTGCTACTACCTCCGAAAATGGGTCCGTCACGCTCGGTGGGCAGTGCCTCAACTCAATCTCAATTAAAGAAAACATTTCAGACTCAATCATCGAGGCTAGCAAAGGCAAACTCTCGCTCAACCACCAGACAAGACCATCACCAAACGCGCGCATTGCCTCGCCATGGACGCCGCTCTTGAGATCCTTGACCCTTTGGTCTTTGACAGGGCCTACGCCTACTTTCACCCAGCCGTAACGGCCCCTAACGCCACGGAGTCGCTGTCGTCGGCTGTCTACGAGTCGGCATGGGCACGCGACAACATCCTCCGCCAGTGCACCTCGATCCTTCTGATCACACAGATTGGCGCCTCACTACTGTATTTCATCTTCAGCGCATTCTCATACTACTTCATATTCGACCGTCGCCTTGAGTACCACCCACGTTTTCTGAAGAACCAGGTGCGCCAGGAAATCGCATCGTCAATGTGGGCCGTGCCTTTCATCAACATTCTCACCCTGCCGTGGTTCCTGGGCGAAGTCCGTGGCAAGAGCTTCCTCTACAGCAATGTCAGCGACTATGGCTGGACATGGATGGCCGTCTCGACAGTCCTGTTCATTATCTGGAACGACCTGCTCATTTACTGGATTCACCGTCTCGAGCACCACCCCAGCGTGTACAAGTACATTCACAAGCCTCATCACAAGTGGATTAGTGAGTTTGCTTCTCACGTTCATCGCATGCTACAAAGCCTGACCTTTTTAGTGCCCACGCCCTGGGCGGCTCTGGCGTTTCACCCTCTTGACGGCTATGTCCAATCTCTGCCATATCAGTCAGTTCCTCTTCTACAAAGCGCAGCCTAAACCGGCGTGACCTAGTACTGACCATTCGATCAGCGCCTTTGTGTTTCTCTGTCCTGTGCAGAAGCACCTGTATCTGATTCTGTTCATCCTCGTCCAAATCTGGACCATCTTCATCCATGACGGCGACATGATCTCCGGCCACTGGCTCGAGAAGTACATCAACAGCCCTGCACATCACACGCTGCACCACCTGTACTTCAACGTCAACTACGGACAGTACTTTACATGGGCTGACAACGCGTTCGATTCACACCGTGCGCCCCGTCCCGAACTGGATCCTCTGCATGATGCTCTCAGGGTCATGCGTGAGAAGGGCCTCGTCGATGAGAAGGGCGAACCCATCCCTCAGAGGAAGAAGGACGACTAAAGGGCTTTCAACTGAGCACCGCGACGACGTTCCGAAAGACGGGGCGACGTGACACAATTCTAGAGAGAGAGAGAGAGACAGACCGCGCGGAAAAGCGGACACATGGTAATTCAGCATGCTGGCATGCCTCGGATCGACTTATTCGATGGCTTGGAGCCAGGCTCATAAGGGGTTTACTATTTTTTAATACATGTTAATATGATACCCGACTTTGACAATGTCATTGAGGGAATAACGAATCGAAATACTCAAGCCAAGCAAGACCCCCCAATTTTCTCCGCGGTGATGACAGTTTGACGATGGAAGCGGAGCTGCTGTTTGTGACGGTACCGGGGCTGGCCTATGCAAGGGCTTGGCTGGGGTCGCGTTGGAGATCCAGGCAAAGGTGGTACCGCCTTGACCCAATTGCTAGTGCAGGGCAGGCCACGCACGGTCGGTGCACAAAGTATGTGGTACGTCATGTCATCGAATGTCAGTCGCGACCTGACTGACTACCTCCCCTGCCTACCTTTCTCGCTGCGTGCTTTCTACGGCCCAGTGGCTAGACTTCAACAGTTCAACATCACGGTGACTTGACTTGACACGAGCACGGGTTTGGCGCAGATTCTATTGGGCTGACAATGGAACTCAACCTGGCATAGGTCTACCCAGTCAGAGTCTAGTCCCACAGTCGTTTCGTTCCCTCGCACCCTTGCTGGCACAACCCCGCCGCAATGCCCGGCATCGCTCGCAAGGTCGTCATTTGCGCGGCGATCGACGGCCTCATCGTACAGCCTCTGTCCTCCAAAGGGCAGCGCCCTGCGCAGCCCGTCCGCATTGGATATGGTGACGGTGCCATTTCCCCAGCGCCGCGGGATCAACTCCCTGATCTCACCAAGCCCAACGCCTCGTTCGAGGCTTTTGGTGTTGTGGGTGTGTTGACATTACAAGAGCTTCCCTCTCTGAAGCAGGCGTCTGACCTTCTCTCTCTCTCACACAGGCCTGATTACCCTTTCAAAACTGAATTTCCTCATTACAATTACCCGTCGACACCAGGTCGCTCAAATTCTAGGATTTCCTATCTACGTTGTCACCGAGGTTGCGATTACACCATGCGCCTCTCGCCAGGAAGCCGAGGATGCCGTTCTTCGGACCTCCGTGCAGCTGCAGACCCGTACTGATGATACGGACACAGAGGATTCGGACAGCGATAGTACCATCGAGTTAATGGCCCACGCTGTCGATGAGGTCGACGATCAGACGCAGTCAGAGGGCTCCATCTCAGCAGGCGTTAAGAGCACCGTCGCCGAAGACGTCATGAGTCGTAAGGGGGGCTATGGTCGATTCGCCCAGCGCTGGTTCAGCAGCTCCGGCTGGATGCAGGGCCAGAAACGCAACGCTGGCTGGAGCTACACGACGACCGAGTTGCCTCGAGCTTCGATGGACCAGCGCCCGGACCTGGAGCCCCCGGCGGCATCGAAGGTGCCTCTGGAAGAAGAGGACGACAGAGTCAACGAAGCAAAGGCGTCTTCTCTGCTTCCCAAATTGCTCCGAACTGCGCAAATTCTTTACGGGTCATCTAGGAGCTTCTTCTTCTCGTACGACGTAGACATAACCAGGCACTGGGCGACTCGAGCACAATCTCCATCTGGTGAGCTGCCACTATACCGTCGCGTCGAACCTACATTCTTCTGGAACCGAAATACTTCTCAGCCATTCATTGATTCCGGAAACGATGCGCTAGTTCTCCCACTCATGCAGGGATTCGTCGGGCAGAGGGAGTTTACCATGGATAAGAGCCCACCGCAGCATGACGAAGACGCGAATAACGCACTGGAAATGTCAAACATGTCTGCTCCAACATCTCCGCCAGGGTCGCCCCCTACAGAAGCGATTCGCGGCTCCCTGGATCTCCGGGGCTCGGAAAAGAAGTTCCTGATTACGGTGATTTCTCGGCGGTCCATTAAGAGAGCCGGCCTCCGATATTTGCGCCGCGGTATTGATGAGGATGGCCATGTGGCCAACGCTGTTGAGACGGAGCAAATTCTGTCTAACTCTTCGTGGGATCAGAGCTCTAAAATTTACTCGTTCCTGCAAATTCGCGGCAGTATACCCCTATTCTTCACCCAGAGCCCGTACTCATTGAAACCTGCACCAGTCATACAACACTCCACAGAGGCAAACTTTGAAGCCTCTAAGAAGCACTTCGAGCGCCTTCACCGAGAATATGGTATGCTGCAAGTGGTCAGCTTGGTGGAAAAACACAATGTTGAGGCTACAATCGGCAACGAATACCAGCATACTGTCGCGAAGCTAAACGAAACCGTCTTCAGCGATCATACTTCTCAAGTCCCGTTCGAATGGTTTGATTTCCACGCAGCCTGTCGTGGGATGAAGTTCGAAAACGTCAGCCTCCTTCTGGATGCCATGAGGACCAAGCTTGATGAGCTTGGGAGCACTGTCGAAAAGGATGGAGAGCTGTTCCTTCGCCAACGTGGAGTGCTTCGGACAAATTGCATGGACTGTCTCGACCGGACAAATGTTTGCCAGAGCTCATTTGCAAAGTATATGCTGGAATCACAGCTCAAGGCTGAGGGATACGATCTGAGCATGCAAGTAGACCAGCAATCTGCATGGTTCAACACGCTGTGGGCGGACAACGGAGACTCCGTGTCGAAGCAGTAGTAAGTCGAAACCCGTGAAAGCAACTTACACTCGTTGAACTGACGGTTCTCTAGCGCTTCTACGGCAGCCATGAAAGGCGACTACACACGGTACAAGACTCGGAACTACAGAGGAATGCTCAATGATCTTGGCTTCTCATTGACAAGATTTTATAACGGGTAATCTTGTCCAAGGGCTATCTCGGAGATCTCGCTAACACAACATGTAGCATGGTTAATGACTATTTCAGTCAAGCTGCCATTGACTTCCTCCTTGGCAACGTCACTTCCATGGTCTTTCAAGAGTTCGAAGCTGAAATGATGACGAAAGATCCCGCCATGTCGATGCTCAAGATGCGTGAATCAGCTATCGAATTATGCCAGAAACGCGTCATCTCAGACCAAAAAGAGGACTTTGTTGGCGGATGGGTCATGCTGAGCCCTCCAACGTCTGACGTTGTCAAGTCACAGACACCCTTCGAAGAAGTGATTCTCCTTCTCACAGATGCTGCCCTTTATCTCTGTCGCTTTGACTGGAAGCTTGACAAGGTATCGTCGTTCGAACGCGTCGACCTCGCGCATATCGTGGGTATCCGCTTCGGCACTTATATTACATCCACAGTTTCGCCTGGTCACACCGACGAGAGTAAAAACATTGGGTTCGTGGTGTCATACCAGCCTGGAAAGACTGACATCCAACGCACAAATACTCGTACGCTTTCGAGCAACTTTATCAAACAACCTGGTCAGGTCGAAGAAGAGTCATTGGCCGCGGTGGCGGTCGACGAGCCTGCGGCGCTCTCGGGGCTGATGGGACTGCTGTCCGGTCATCGACCCAAACCCCAAACACCGACTCGAAAGCTCGCCTTCAAGGCGCCGTATTCGCAGTCGTCGGCCGCGGTGACGGGTGAGGGGCCACGCTTGAGCGAGACACAGCAGGTTGTGAGTATCTGTGCTGATGTCGAGAGACTGGCCTTCAAAGCGCAGCCTGGAAAGGACGTGCCTGGAACCAAGAGCATCATCGAGAGGGGTGACATCATCTCATTGGAGGACGCACAAGCAAACACGACGATTTTAGACCAGCTGAGCCACTCTATCAAGAGGCTTGTTTGGGCGTAGTGATAGCCGAGTGGTGGGAAAAGGGCGGTCAGAGAGCCTCGCTGGGAAGAATCATATTGGCATGGCAGTACGCATCATGGGACTCTGATGAGTCTTTCGTGGAACGACATGAAGCGCGTTGCTCTACCCTTTTTGCTCATTGCTTGCTTTGCTTTTCTTTCTTTATTTTTTTTCATGACCTTATAGCTCGATAGAGGTGCAATTGATACCGCATGTTCTCGAGCGGGATGGGATAGGTCACCGACTCGGACAGGCGAAACCAAACTGAATCCTGAGAGTCAATCTTGTCCCAGTACCGGCCGCCTGTGCTTTGCGCTGATTCCCTCTGCTCTGGCTTCAAGAGGCAGTGATCAATCAGCCAGTGCATGGGATACTTCTTCGACTCCTTGCCGACAGCGGCCTCAGAGTAGCTCCCCGGGCTATCAAGTACAAGAAGCAGTGAGCCTTCGGGAACGGTAGCTGTGAGATTCATGAGAAAGGCCGTTGTCTTGCCGATGCCTCCTGTTGTGTAAAGCTCGTTGAGAGTGAACAGGAGCGTGACGAGGAAGGGGTTTCCGTCGCCATTCGCCGTTCCGAATCGACTAGCAAGCTGGTCGCGGGACATGGTGAGCGCGTTATCATGGGTGAAGGCGGAGGAAAGAAGGCTCGGGTCGACGAGGGCCGCGTTGGTGGCCTTGGCAGCGGCACTCGCATACTTGGACAGGGCTGGCAGGGTTGTGAGGCTCCCGTGCAGGGCCTCAACGACGGGACCCCAGGGCGCCGAGTCGACGAGGTCGATGGTGCCCGTCAGGGGTTCACCGTTGTCCTCGGGGGCTTTGGGCGCGTTCACCATGTGGAGGTAGGCGGCGAAGGCGGCAATCTCAGCGGCGCCGCCGCCGAACGAAACCACCCTGAGGTTCCTCTTTAAACCTTCGGGCCCCCCCGAGACCTTGGCGTCCTCTGCAGACGCCTCCTCGACAGGCAGCATAAGGGCCTCGAGGTGCTCTGTCAGTCCGGTCAGCGCGGCGGCGTAGGCCAGGGCTCGGGTCGGACTCCAGCGAGCGGCGTAGGCGTCGAGGAGCGCGGGGCGGGCGTTGGAGAAGGCGGCGTCGAAGTCACGGGCGAAGAGGGCAGCCTTGATCTCCTGAAGCAGTGGTGTCAGGACGAAGGCATCGCGATCCTCCTCTGTTGCAGCGGCGACGAAAAGGTTGGCGAAGGTATTGCGGAAGATGTCCAGGATGCGCTGCTGCAGAACCAGGGGGAGTTCTGGAGTGGTGGGTTCCTCCTCTGTTGTCTCAACGGATGCCTTCTTGGGCTTCGTTGTCTTGGAGAGCTTCTTCTTTGTCCAGGAAGGCTTTTGACCTGAAGGCGCATTTTGCGATGGGTGAGATTTTTTGCCGGGCATAATGTTGATGCTGGCTGAGTGAATGTGTGAGTATCTTCTTACGTGACCCGCTGAAGGAACTCTGAAATGATTTGGATCTTGGTTCAGTTCATTCGGTGCAAGATCAGATAGTCAGTATTGAAGATCCTGTAAGAAGATACAAATTTACTGGTTGGGGTGAGGCATTGTGGGATATTTCTACTGCAGGCTACAGCGCGGTTTGCATGATATACGGCAGGCCTCTAGTACATTGTGCATCAGTCAGACGCCGTGCCTACCTACGTTAGTTACCCTGATAATCAGAGCCAGTCAAATGGGCTCAGCAGCCAGAAATCCGCTGTACAAGCATTCCAACATGTTCCCGAATCCGCCTGGAGGTATCATTCAGATGTCGAACAGGATTTCTGGCCCTGGACGCCTTCTCCCGACCAGGCTCGGCCGGGTTGGGTGATTCGTTGGGCTAAATAGACGTGTTCAACCCGAGAGTCTTCACCGAAGGCCCCGCCTTTCGGACAGACTCGCAAATCCCATTCGCGCGGTTAAATTATCCGCCGGGTGTGGCTAATTCACTCAACACACAAATGGGCTTGGGGCCAGGCCTGGCTGAAGCCATCGTGAGGTTGCTCGGCGTATGGACGGAAATGTGAGCGAGCGGACGAGTCCCGGTACATGCGCCGCAGTGAGGAAGTCCCGAAAGCACGCACAGGATCTGCAGGGGTCCTAGCAGTAAAATGTGCCCCCCTAGTAACCTTCGCCTCCGATGTCGACGCGATAGCCTATCGAAAAGCCAGCCCTGTGATGCGACGATATCCGCGGACGAACTGGCCTGGCACTGCCCATATCTTCGGGTGGGATGCCACTCAGGTCGGACGTCAAAGAATCGCCACAGAATTCTCTTCACACATTGTAAACCCCCCCCCCCCCCCCCCCCAGCTCGTCATGTTTCTGCTTGACTCTGCAGATGACGTACTGTCTAGGCCGTTCGTTCGTGGTTGTCGATACCTTGATGGAGCCTCTGCGGAGTTACCATAAACCACATACCTATACAACTGTGCCAACTCTTAAGGTGGTGGAACAGTGAAGAAGATCTGGCACTGACTCAAAAGGAGGAGCGATGACATAGCTCGGACCGCCGACAGCGGGGAAGAGTGGCACTGGTATGGGCCGGACACCGGACACGCTGGACCTAGGTGGGGGGTTTGGCTGCTTGCCGTTAACGTTTCGGCGGCCTACTCGCTGGCTGGTTGCTGAGTGAGCTAGCTCCCTTGTTGGCCACCCGGTAAGGTCGGTGATGTGAGGACAAATCGCCGTGGAGTTGGTGTGCACGCGGAATGCCGCCTCGAGTGCATAGCACTAATTTTGTTCCTCGACACTCTATCGACCACGGTCAATCGAGCTCAGAGGCGGCCAATGGTGTCGTTAGCACACGAGGCTGGTGTGCAAGATGGCCAGAGAATAGGGAGATAACAACAGGAGATGTGACGGAAATGTCAGACCCGTCGCGGGCGGCTGGCGGGCATCGCGGAAAAGACGCACCCAAGACGGTGAGGTGGATGAGCGCTGTTCGATGGCATTTACGTCGAGTGGATGATATGATAGCGCCGGCCCCACCAGTCCGAGACGGCCTCAGCGTCTCGAAATGCGTGTTGAGGGATTGGGGGGGGGGGGGGGGCGCGAAAATGTGCAAGTACGAGCTGGGTGAATGAGAAGTCAGCTAGCCAGCTTTGTCACCGTAACGTGCTTCGGACGCCATTGACCTTGGTGGGAGGAGGGTGATCATCTCGCTCGCTCGCGCTCTGCTCTTCCCGGCAGGCGTTGCTCAGTGGGCAGTGGCACTGCACCCCCACCATCATTCTGCCCCTCCTCCACCCCTCCACCCCTCCTTCCCAACCTATCCACGGCCCAGCTAAATATCCTTCCAACCTACCTACCCGCGTAATCTCTCATCATCTTTCCTGCATCACCAATTCTTCCGTGAAGTATCACATTTTTTTTTTCCCATTTGAAGCTTCATTTTTTCGAGGCTCTCCAGAAGAATACCGCAATCATGGGCTACACCGATCAAGACTGGAAGGCGATCAACACGATCCGCACGCTCGCCGTGAGTTCCTCCCCCTCCCAACTCGACCCCGCCATCCTCGATGCCCCGCCGTCGTCACACATCGTCACCGCGCGGTCCTTGTGTGGTGCCGACGAAAGCATCGCAGCGAACCTTGCAACGCTCAATTCCTCCGCGCGGACCTCCAAATACTGATGTGAATTCGTTTCAAGGTCGATGCCACCTTTAACAGCAACTCGGGCCACCCCGGCGCGCCCATGTAAGTTTCTCCGTCGACATTCCTCCACACCTGGCTGAACAAGCATCACTGACAAGATTCTTCACAGGGGTATGGCGCCCGTTGCCCACGTCCTGTGGAAGAACATCATGAAGTTCAACCCCAAGAACCCCAAGTGGCTCAACAGGGATCGCTTCGTTCTCTCGTATGCTGGTTCTGCCCATCCCCCCATCGCGCCTCTTCTAACTTTCTGCCTTCAGCAACGGCCACGGCTGCATGCTCCAGTATGCGCTTCTTCACCTCTTCGACTTCGGTCTGACCATCGACGACCTGAAGGCCTTCCGCGTAAGTAATCCCGTTCGACCATCCATCGCTGCTGCATCACACACTCACACCTGTCTTCAGTCCGTCGACAGCATTACGCCCGGCCACCCCGAGGCGCACGACACCCCCGGTGTTGAGGTCACCACTGGCCCTCTCGGCCAGGGTATTTGCAATGCCGTTGGCCTGGCCATGGCCCAAGCCCACACTGCTGCCACGTTCAACAAGGATGGCTTCAACCTGGTTGACAACTACACTTACTGCTTCCTTGGTGACGGCTGCCTGATGGAGGGTGTCTCTGGCGAGGCTTCTTCCCTCGCTGGTCACCTCCAGCTCGGCAACCTCATTGCCGTCTGGGACGACAACCACATTTCCATTGACGGTGACACCAACGTCGCCTTCACTGAGGACGTCATCAAGAGGTACGAGGCGTACGGCTGGCACGTCGTCTCCGTCTCTGACGGTGACAACGACCTCGAGGGTATCGAGGCCGCCTTCAAGAAGTGCCAGGAGGTCAAGGACAAGCCTTCCCTGATCGCTCTGAGGACCACTATCGGCTTCGGCTCCAAGCAGCAGGGCACCCACGGTGTCCACGGCTCTCCCCTCAAGGCCGACGATATCAAGCAGCTCAAGGAGAAGTTCGGCTTCAACCCCGACGAGAGCTTCGCCGTCCCCCAGGAGGTCTACGATGCCTACAACAAGCACGCTGCCGAGGGTGCCGCCGCCGAGGAGGAGTGGAACAAGCTCTTTGCCAAGTACGGTGAGAAGTTCTCTGCGGAGCACGCCGATCTCGCCCGCCGCCTCACTGGCGACCTCCCCGAGGGCTGGGAAAAGAGCCTGCCTGTCTACACCCCCGCCGACGCGGCTGTTGCCTCTCGTAAGCTTTCTGAGATCGTTCTCTCCAAGGTTGAGGGCGTTCTCCCCGAGCTTGTCGGTGGCTCTGCCGATTTGACCGGCTCCAACCTGACCAGGTGGAAGGAGGCCGTCGACTTCCAGGCTCCTCAGACCAAGCTCGGTGACTATGCCGGCCGCTACATCCGCTACGGCGTCCGCGAGCACGCCATGGGTGCCATCATGAACGGTCTTGCCGCCTACGGCACCATCTTGCCCTACGGCGGTACCTTCCTCAACTTCGTCTCGTACGCTGCCGGTGCCATCCGTCTCTCTGCTCTGTCCCAGGTCCGCGCCATCTGGGTCGCCACCCACGACTCGATTGGTCTCGGTGAGGACGGTCCCACCCACCAGCCTATCGAGACACTTGCCCACTTCCGCGCTCTCCCCAACTGCATGGTCTGGCGCCCTGCCGACGGCAACGAGACCAGCGCTGCCTACTACGTCGCCCTCACCTCCAAGCACACGCCTAGCATTATTGCCCTGTCGCGCCAGAACCTGCCCCAGCTCGAGGGCTCTGTCCTGGAGAAGTCTGTCAAGGGTGGATACGTGCTGCACGAGGAGGAGGGTGCCGATGTCACCCTTGTCTCCACCGGTTCCGAAGTTTGCATCTGTGTTGATGCCGTCAAGGAGCTCAAGGAGAAGCACAACATTAAGGCTCGTGTCGTTTCCATTCCTTGCTTCGAGGTCTTCGATGCGCAGTCCAAGGAATACCGCCTCAGCGTCCTGCCCGACGGCATTCCCTCTCTGTCCGTTGAGGTCATGAGCACCATGGGCTGGGAGCGTTACACGCACGAGCAGTTTGGTCTCAACCGCTTCGGTGCCTCCGGCGCTTACAAGGACGTCTACAAGGTATGTCATCGTCTTTGTCCTGCTGCGCTGTTCGGAGCTAACAACCGCTTTAGAAGTTCGAGTTCACTCCTGAGGGCATCGCCAAGCGCGCGGTTGCCACCATTGACTTCTGGAAGGACGTTCCCAACATCCGCTCCCCCATCAACCGTGCGTTCCAGCAGCTCATCTAAGCAATTGATTCGGGAAAGGATAAGGATACCAAGCGTTCAGAAAATTGAGACATGTGCTTTGATGATGCCACGTTGGACGGGAATCGGGTAGATGACTTTTTTTTCATACTTCGAGATAGAGGAACTGAAATGAAAATGATGATTTAGCAAGCTCATAGCGTACCGGCAATGGTCATCGGGGCGTGATTCATGTATTTCCATTAAGTGTCGTGATGGTCATCTAATCGTCCAATTCATTCGGACTGTCTGCAACAAACAGACCCCAAGTAGCTTTCCAAGGCATTCGAGGAGGCATGGTGGCCACCCTGTCACATTTCTTCGTCCTTGCTTCTTCCTGTCTCCGGATGCGCGTTCGCAAGCCCGCCAAGCTCAACATGGCATTTCAACCACTTTCGTCGCTGTCGTAGCGCCTGTTCTCCTCGACGGTCCACTCGCGCTGGACTTCCCTCGCGACGCGCTCCAGTCGGACGGCCGCGCGCCGGGCCTCGAGCGCCTCCTCGGCTGTGCCGGCCACGACGAGGCCTATGAGCATGGGCGCCGCGTCGGCGGCGGACGTCTCGAGACCGTCCTGCGCGCTGCGACTGTGAGGAGCTGTCTGTTTCCTCTTGGCGGGAGGCGTAGCTGCTGCTGCTGCTGATGATGCTGCGCGGCCCGAGTCGCGAGTGTGCGGCCTGCTTCGCGGGGGCGGGACACCGTTGGGACGGGATGAGGTCGTGGCGGTGGCGGTGGGGTCGGAGCCGGAGCCGGAGCCGGCGCTCGAGAGGGTGACGGCGGCGAGGAGGTCTGTCGGGGGCGCGAGGGCGGAATGGGCCAATGTCGAGGGGGACGGGTCGGCGGCGGCGGCGACGGCAGCGGGATTCAGGGAGGAGGAGGCTGCGGGCGGCCCCGTGACGACGATGCCGCCGGCGCCGGTGGATGGGGAGCCGGCGCGACGGGGGGATGTCGCCGAGGAGGCTATGCGTGCCGCGGTGGGGGTGTGCGCGGGCGAGGAGGACAGGGCGGCGGCTGGATCGAGGTAGGAGGTCAGGACGACGGGGGCGCCGGGGCCGTGCTCGACCATGAGGCGCTGGGGGTGGCCCAGCGCGAGGCGATGGGCGGCGGCGTGGGCGGTCAGGGAGGTTGTCGCGAGGGACGTCAGGGCCTCGAGCTGGGTGTCTGAGCGGGCGGATGTGAGGATCGGGTGGAGATTGCGGTCGGAGAGGTGGAGGGAGAGTGTGGGATGCTGCGAGGGTAGAGAGGTCATGTTGGCGGCCGGTCTCTAGCGATGGTCGTGGGGTGTGAAGAGGGTTCGATGGCCAGGAGAAGAAGCAACCCTCTCGCTGGTCAGCACCGGGGCGAGGTTGCGAGCAGTCGGACTGAGAGTTCTGCGCGGCAATCGAACGAGGAGACTGTTGGAGCGTAGAAAAAAAGCAGTGCGGCAAGAAAGCAGTACGGCAGAGGAGAGAGGCGAGACCAAGGGGGATGAGCTCGGGAGATAAGGGAAGGAGGAATGAGGAAGGAGGTGGAAGGAGTGGAGGCAGAAGGTCGGGCGCAGGATGACGATGGTGCGATGATGCTGGAGAGCTAAGGTGCTAAGGTGCTCGGTGATAGGTGCTAGGTGCTAGGTGCTAGGTGTTGGGTGCTGGGTGCTGGGTGCTGGGTGCTGGGTGCTGGTGCTCGGTGGTCCAACGGGAGAGCTTGCATCAAATGACTCCTGGCGCAGGAGCAGGTACCGACCGACCCCGCCGATTTACCCCGCCATCAGGGACCAAGGGTGCTGCTGCTGCTCCTGTACTACTACTCCTGCTGTTGCTGCTGCCAATACTACTACGTATTTGGACGTGGCTTGGTTTGCCTGCATGAGAGAATCGGCGGAGGAGGTTGCTTGTCCGTGTTGCTCGGATGCCCTGCCAGCAGATCTCCCACGTTTGGGATGGACGTTATGTTATGGTGGAGTGGGTATGGCGTGTTGTGCATCAGACTACGAATGGATCCGGCGTTGACAGATCTCACGAAATCTGGAGGCGGCTGAACATGACACACAAAGGCCAATTGTGAGGTGACTGGTGGTGGAAATGGCGGAATTTTGGATGGAAATGGGCCGGTATGTACTTCTTTTTTTTCCCACCACCCGCCCTCCCAGGTCCATCTGAACAACACGAGGAGGCAGCCGGGGAGAGCTCAGAAACCAGCCCCCCACCCCTGAGGCGGCGTAGCGTGCCGGGCGGGGAACGAACGATGCCCCAGTAGTGCTCGTGCTCACGTAGCTATGACGGTGGCACGGCAAATGCAGATGCATCCAACGAATCGAGGGGTGCCGACGCGGGAGGGGAGGGAGAGGAGGGCTGTGGCCGTGGACAGCTGCAGCTGCAGCTCTGCAGAAGCAAGAACAAGCGCAGAGAGGGGCAAGACGGTTCGAGCCAGGGTCAGAGGAGCCTGACCTTGCTTTCGACACATGCTACTGCAAAGCCAATTGACGGGCCCGCCGTGCGGTCGTTTGTCGCGCCAACAAGCAAGTCGGCCCTGGAGACGATAAGCTGGGCGACCGGAGAAGTGAACGCGGAGGCGGACGCACCACCCGCGCGCGGGGGGGGGCACGCCGATGGGGACCGATACGGTGTGCCCGCCATCCCCGTCTGAGCTGCCCTGAACCAATTGGTCCTCCGCGAGAAAGGTTTGGGAATCGTCGAATCCGTCAGTCCTGACCGGCTCTATGGCAATACCGCCTCGCAGCAGTGCCGGTGACAACCGAAGTCTGTGGGTGCAGAAGCGTGCCTACCACATGGCTCCTAGTTCGTGTCAGCAGTCTGTGTCTCGCAAGGTTGGACAGAGGTGCTCGATGATGAGAGGTATAGGCTCTGCAGACGGGAGCTCGTCGTGCGGCCAGGCCAGAGACACACTGCGTCTCGATCTGGCAGTCCGGTACCGTGTCTGAGGTTTTGAGGAACAACCAGTTCGTGTGGTCCGAAGCCAGTGTCACTGGCGCATTGGCGAATGCGAGCAGTGCCGAGATAAGGCAATGTGTTGCTTGCGGGCTTGTGGCTACGATCTAGAGCCTTGTCGCAGCCCAGCAGCTCTCCCACCCCGGCTTGTTTGTGTCACTTGCAGGCGGCACGTCGAGGCACGCTGCAATGTACAGCTGTCACTCGACAATGACGGTGAGCGCTGCAGGCAGGCAGGCAGGCAGGCAGGCAGGCATGATGAGACTGCTGGGAATGATTGCCAAGGTCAATGGTAGTGAAGCTGGAAGGCTATCAATGAGTGAACGAACAGATAAAAGGCTCACTTGACGTTGAAACTGACGTTGGTGAATGACGTTGAACTCGGACGCCCTGCCACAGGGGAACGAGTCCAGCGATGATCCCCTACCGCTTAGGGGAGGAGGCGCCGCTGATGTACCCGGTACCGCCTCGCTGCCTGGGTCGCTCACCACATGGCAGGTACCAGTTCAATCGCAGCCAGCCATGCACAACTGCAACCCTGAGCTGTCAAAGGGACAGCTATCACCAAGCTCCCTAGAATGAGGGAGGGCCCTTCGACATCCACAATACCACCAACACCAGCTTGTCTCATCACGACAGCCAGCATACACACATTCCCTTGCCCAACAAACAGACCCGACCACATTCAGCACATCTGCAGCATGGCCGACGACGAGAAGACAAAGGCCGAGAAGCTTGCTGCCGCGAAGAAGCGCGTCGAGGCCATGAAGAAGAAGAAGAACAAGAAGGCTGCTGGGTCGTCCAAGACGAAAGAGGAGGCAGAACCTGCTGCTGCGGCCGAGGCCGAGGCCGAAGCTGCGCCTGCCGAGGAGAAGCCGGAGGAGAAGGCTGACGAAGCTGTCGAGGAGAAGAACGAGGAGGCAGTCGAAGACACCAGGCCCGATACAGAAGAGCCCAGCACCGAAGACCGTCCCGCGTCCCCATCCCAAGCACAACCCTCACTGGCCCAGCAGTCCAAATTACGATCAGCTTCTTTCCGCAAGGGGTCCATATCCACCGGTGTCACCGGGCCTCTGTCGCCTGGCCCGTTCAGCCCCGATGGCGAGTCGGCGACCGACATTTATCGAAAGCACGTCACACGCATAGAGGAGCTGGAGAAGGAGAACAAGCGGCTCGCCAAAGACGCCACGGAATCGGAGAAGCGATGGAAAAAGGCTGAGGAGGACCTTGCCGACCTGCGTGAGGAGGACGGCGACGCCAGCGCGAAGCCGCCTGCGTCGGACGAACAGGTCGACCAGCTCGTACGTCTATCACGGGCAGCCTGCTGCCTTGTTTTTGCCGCCCCATCCACACATGTTGCTGACACGATCCATACACACAGAAGTCTGAAATCGCGGCGCTCGAACGCCAAAATTCCCAGCTCCAGCAGCAAGTCTCCCGGGGCACGGCACGTCATGGATCCTCCCCGTCGTCCACCACGGGCTCGCCGCCCGCCGTCGCCGAGCTTGAAGCCCGCCTGATCGATAAGTCAGCCACGATCGAAACGATGGAGCTCGAGATATCCAAGCTCCGCGCCCAGCTCGAGCGCAGCACCTCGGACCGCGAACAGATCCCCGCTCTCGAAGAGCGGGTGGCCCGCTCGGAGAAGGCCGCCGGCCTCGCCCAGCGTGAGCTCGCCGACCTCCGCCGCAACCTCGACCGCACCGCCGAAAAGGCCGTCCGCGAGGGCAGCGAGCGCACGAGCGCCGAGACCAAGCTGCGCGCCCTCGAGCACGACCTCGCCGACGCCATCGCTGCGCGCCTCGAGGCCGAAAAGAAGGCCGACGGGCTGGAGAAGAAGGTGGCCACGCTGACGACGCTGCACAAGGAGCAGGACGCGCGGTCGCAGGCGATGCGCCGCGACAAGGAGCGCGCGGAGAAGGAGGTCCTCGAGCTCAAGACCAAGGTCGAGACCCTCGACGCCGAGGGCGCGCGCCTCCGGAGCCGCAAGTCGGCCGAGGGCGGCGGCGGCCTCGACGACGACGGCGTCGACGAGCTCGAGAACGAGGAGCGCCTACGCCTGGAGAAGAAGGTCCGCGAGCTCGAGAGCGAGAACCACGACCTGCGCCGCGGCCTGTGGCAGGACAAGAGGCGCCAGCTCAGCGGCGGGCAGGATGTCGCGAGTCCCGGGGGCGGCTTCCAGGACGTCGACCTCGGCGGCGCCTCGCCGCTGGCCGGGCGCAAACACGGCCAGCACGGTGGCGGCGGGCTCGGGGATTTCTTCCAGAGCGGCATCAACGCGCTCACGGGCCACGGCGGCGACGAGGACGGCTTCCTCGAGGATGACGATATAGACTTTGATGAGGACGCGTTCCGTCAGGCGCAGGCCGACGATGCCAAGGCGCGGCTCGAGCGCATCAAAGATATCAAGCGCGGGCTCAAGAACTGGGAAGGCTGGAGGCTGGACCTAGTGGAGATCCGCCGGGGCGGGGAGGAGGGCCATGGAGAAGTGTTCGAGGTGTAGGCTACCTAGTGTCTTGCCTACATTTCATGAACCCTAGTCCGTGGACAGAGCCTTGGCTATGTACTGTGTATGATGACACGCTTGGTCGAATGGTCTCTTGTCTCTGTCGCGCCAGTGAAAATGTGTATCGCTTCGCCCTGGGAACATTGCCTAGGACGCGATACGTTGCCCAGCTCGTCGTCACTTCATAGACTGCAATGTCCGCATGTTTGTGTGTCATCGCAGCCCCCCTCCGTCACAGGAGGGGGCGTGTCTTGTTCGCTACTCAGGGGAGATGGTCTAATCGTTACAGCAAGTAAAAAAAAACATGTTATCCGACACGGGACAGGCTTCGCCAACGCGGGGCCTCCATCCAAAAACAAAGTGCTGAACCAACCCAGCCGCCGGCCGGCCAAACCCATACATACAAGATTGGTGTGTCTGCAGGAGAGAAGGGGGGATATCATTGCGAAGCCAGATGCCGTCCTGTGCCAGTTCGCCTGTCCACCAAACGCCTGGCCCTAACACAGCCGGAGAGAAGAGACAGAGAGAGAGCGGGGGAGAGGAAAAGAGAGAAAAACAAAGCATTAAGTGTAGTGTGGTGGCTCCTGCCGAACCATCCCTCGCCAGAAAAGTGAGGGAGAACTGTAAACGCCATGTCCATGCATCGTTTCGTGAGGGAAGAAGAGATTTGCCTTTTCCCCTGAAAGTCTAATAATTGCCGCTTGGGTGATCGCGGCAGTGCTGGTGAGGGGCGTTTTCATAGAATCGTGGGGGAGAGTCGAGAGGTGGATATACAGAGTCGCCGGGCGGGATGTCCTACATCATGGAAGCCGTGGGGGCGTTCAAAACAGACGTGTCGACGCCGAGGCCAGAAACATCAAGATTGCCACCGCGCAGCGTCTCTTGCAACTCAGCGATCTGCGCCATCATGGCAAGGCTGTGCTGCGACTGCCGGTCGATCTGGTCACGCAGCTCCTCGTTCTCCATGCGTACGCGCTTGATCTCTTCGCGCAGATCGTCATAGGGGTCTGACGCCGAGTTCTTCCGCGAGCGCTTGCGCTTCTGTCCGGCCTTCTCGCTGTCGCCATCGCTGGTGGCAATGTCGTCGCCGATGGGTGTCGAACCGTCCTGCGTGTGTACTCGGCGGAGGTGCTCATTGAGGTTCTCTTGCCGCGAGAAGCCCTTGCCTGTGTGCCTCTTGCAGTTGGGGTGTGGGCAGTTGACAGTGTTCTTGGGACCGCCGTGCTTCCCGTGGACCTCGCGCTCGTGTCTCAAAAGACCTCCGGAATAGGTGAATCCGGGCAGCTTCTCACAACCCTCAGCGGCGCATCGGTACGGGCGTTCGTGTTTGTCCATGTGCTTGCTAGAGAAGGGAGTAAAACGTCAGCATACCTCTTCCCCAGACACACAAAGAATAGGCGCCTTCGGCCACTGCTTACCTCCATTCGCACTTGCGACCGAAGACCTGTGTGTCTTCGGTGCATCCAGGGAACGTGCAGTAGAACTTTCCGTCTGCCTGCTTGTGAACCTCGCGATCCGGCTTTGGTATACATTTGCTGCGCAGAGATGATGCGCCATGATCCAAATCGTCCTTGCCGCCGTTCGAGGGTACAGTTTCGGGCATCTGGGAGGCTAGGGTCGCCATGGTCGGAGCGGGAGGCAGCGTGAGCTCGCCAGCATCGGTAACCAAAACTCCATCGCCACCCAGCGCATCAGATATGATGGAGCGGTCATCGCCGAGCATCGAGGCTGATGGATTGTAGGCGTCTAGGCCAGAGACATCGGGCGAAGCGTATTGAAGACGGGTATCAACGTCATGGTCCTGGTCGGGATCTCCGATCGGGGGATAGGAGGGGTCGTGCATGAAGCTACGAGGCTCGTAGACAACACTCATCATGACGGGCCACCAGGTGAGGCTTCTGTCTGCGTGATGACGATGCCGTGAAAGGTAGGGGGGATGGTTGCGCGTGTCGCGTCGGATGAAGCTGGAGATGATCCAGCTACGATGAAGGCCAGACCAGTCTGGAAGAGTGGCTGAAGCCAGGAAGCGAAGGAACGGTGATGAGGTCAAGGTCGTGGTTGACAGGGCTCGTGGGATAATGTTCTGGAGCTCCAACAATTGATGGAGATCTGTCTGGGGTCTGGAGTAAGGCTTGCTGACTGGCAGGTGCAGGGTCGAGGCTGGGTTTGCCTGAAAAATCTGGTGTTGACTGGCATGCGCTGGGACTGAGCCACAATGGATAAGATTTCTAATCACGGAGAGATGAGATCACGTGATTTCGCGCCACCCACCCGTATGCCGAAAGCTGAAGTGTGCTCACAGAGGTGGATCGAGGGACGCTTTTTTGTGGAACAAACTCTCTTTCTCGCAGAGCGAAGCAGGAGCTCTTATCAAGAACTCGAGAATTAGGCTGTCAGCGCCTTGCTGGTCATCACGAGCCTCGCACCTACTACGCCGTTGGAACAGAGCGTGTCACGACTCGGCGCTGGAGCGCTGGCCGTGACTCACGTAGCCGAGCTTGCCCATGAGGCCGCCTTGGCTGGCCGTCTCTGCCTGATCCTCCGCCTAGCTGAGATTCAACATGCGGCGCGTGACCTCTTCGCAACGAGGACTCGAGGACTGAGCACATCGCAGTGTGGCAGCCTATGGTATTGTTAGCATCCGGCCCCCGCGAAATTTTCTGAAGTGCCTTACCTGCCTGCAAGGATCTGGAGGCCGCCTTGCCTGTTCTGCCTATATCCCTCTGTGAAGATGCTCGCCGTTGGTATAGTTTGCCGGTCGATGCTGGAGGGGTGCGGTGAACTCGATGCACATTGCGATGCATGAACGGGCACGCTATGGCTGCCACGAAGACAACTTGTCAAGGTCGAAGATCCAGGCTGATGGCGATGCCTATGGTCATCAATGCGCATGCCTGAGGCGAACAAGCAGTGCCAGAGAAATAGGTTGGTTCATTTTGTCTCTTGGCCGAAGAGAGCTTCTTTACGTGATAGCTGTCGCCTTGCCCGGAAACCCAGGCCAAGAACGCCAAAATAATGGCCCGCCTGAGGCATGATTATGTGTGCCTAAGACACCATCACCATGGCCAAGGGGGGGACCCCGGCTGCGTGAGCCTCTCCCACAGCAAAGTGCAGAGACGGTATAACTGAGGTGAGGCCAGAACAAAACAGGGACGTGGCAGCTGCTCACGAAGCCGAGAGGGTTGATATGCATCCAGCGCCCGTGAGGCCTCGTTCAGTAGGTCAGACACGCCACTCAACACGCAGATGAAATTACCATTCAACTCTGAAGCCCATCTGTTGCAACGCCGTTTTACAACAAGAAAAAGCCTTATGACCGAGGTCGTGTGTTGCCAATGGCCCCGGTGTACCATGGCACGAGGCGCGGTGAGTCGACCCGAGGTTTAGGTGATCTCTCGGAGGTCGGCCAGCCCCCGCCCTTGTCTCGGACCTGGGGACAGAGAAACAAATGTGGAACCGAACAGAGCTCCGGGTTGATAGCGAAGAAACAGGCCTAAGAGTTTTTATTCCCGGGCCAGAGGAGGGATTAAAGCTCGCTCTTGGACGTCTTGGCAGGGTAGCCTCGGGGTCTGGCCCGGTGGCCATGACTGGATAGCGTGTGTTGAGACGTGGGACTTGAACAGGCGGCTGCCGAGCGCGAGGGGCCATTGGCAGAATCTGTTCAAGATGGAGCCAGCGCGCAGTCGGCGAGGGGCATACACTCCTGGTGAGGAAAGGTGGGATGGAGATGCGAAGGTGTTGGGGCGTTTGGGGTGCTTAAGCCGAGCTGTGCTGTATGTTCTGGCCACCCACTGTGCTGTAGCTGCTGTGACTGCTGTGACTGCCAAAGTTTAAATGCTCTCGGGCTCCGCTCCACGACGACTTCATCCTTTTTTTTTTCTTCCTTCACAGTATCGTGACTCTCATCGATTTGTCTGACTTCAT
Organism: Verticillium nonalfalfae; assembly: GCF_003724135.2. NCBI lineage: Eukaryota > Fungi > Ascomycota > Sordariomycetes > Glomerellales > Plectosphaerellaceae > Verticillium > Verticillium nonalfalfae. Next base: position 160,220 of record NW_021167255.1, on the reverse strand, counting down.
CAGACCTCGCCGTCCTGCCCCCTTCTCACCTCCAAATCACTTCACATTCATTCCGCTCACGGGTCTCGTACCTGCTGAAACGAGCCCTGTTCTGCCACTTCACACAGCACCTTCAACAGGATCTATCTGCTTATCTGCTTGCCCGCAATATCAATTTGGAGTGGCCAGAAAGGACAACAGCACGCACTTCCATTGCTTTTAAGTCCAAGTATGGCTGACACACCAAACCCGTCGAGCGTTGTCGACAAGCATGTAGACGATTGCCGTTCCAATACTCCTGATCTGGGGGATCAGGAGCAGTCGGCAGGCTCGCAGCGTGGACCCGACGAGGAAGACTACGACCTTGAGACGGTCGAGCGTGTATACAGAAAGCTCGACTTGCGCATCATCCCAGGTACGTGCAATCCATCTGCAGGCCCTGATGCAATGAAAATTGTTATCTGACAGAAAATTATAGCCTTTTGGTGTCTCTACTTCTTGTGCTCTGGCCTTCGCTCGACCATTGGTATGGCACAGACGATGAACCGAGAGGACGGACACGATCTCATGACCGTCTTGAACCTCACGCCAAAGGACACCTCCACCGCCTTGGCTCTGTTTTATGTCGCCTACGTCATCTTTGACTTTCCCTCCAACCTCGTCATGAGCAGGCTCAGCCCTCGTGTTTGGATGGCCCGTATCGTCATTGCTACTGGCATCATTGGCGCCTGCTTCGCTGCTGTTCAGGCTGCATGGAGTCTCAAGTCAGTTTATACACCGACGCAGCCCTTCTATTCGGACCCAGAAACTAACGTTTGTTTCAAGACTGCTTCGCTTCTTGCTCGGTTTCGTCATTGCAGGCATGTGGCCCGGCATGTCCTACTACCTGACCTTGTTCTACCCCCCTTCGCGTACCGGCAAGAGGATCGGCATGTACTTTACCGCAGCTCAGCTTTCGGCTGCCGTGGTCGGCCTCGTGTCAGCCGGCTTCCAGCTCATGGATGGTGTAGGAGGCCTCGTCGGCTTTCGATGGATGTTCCTTCTGTATGGCCTCATTGCCATTGTTCTTGGCATCTCGCTCTTGTGGTGGCTGCCCGACCGTCCCCTACCCCCTGGCCAGACACGCACCCGGAACAGCTGGTTCAAGTGGCTGCCAGCCAGTCCTGAGGCTTTGCAGGGGCACGATGCCGTTGTTCACTACCACGACCTTCGCCGCGTGTACAACCCTCGCCCATGGACCTACCACGATCTCCTCCAGGTTCTCATCGACTGGCGCCTTTGGCCTCTTGTCTTTATGTACTTTGGCGTTGTTGGTGTCGGCATTGGCACCCAACTGTACGGCTCTGTCATCATTGCCTCCATCGTCCCGGATGCCTCCAGCGTTGAGGTCAGCCTGCTGTTCGCTCCCATCTGGATTGTGAGTTCATTCGCCCACTTCTGTACTCATCGTAGGCCCCTGACTAACATGTCTGTAGATGGATTTGATCGCAATTGTTCTCATTATGCCCCTCTCGGACCGTTTCCACCGCTACCGACCTTTCATCTTCTCCGCCGCCGTCTGCCTGCAGATTGTTGGCCTTTTGGTCGTCACGTTCGCCCTGGACAATGGCTGGGCTCGCTACGGTGGACTCCTCATGGTCGGCTTCGGGCTGGGGCCGACTGTCCCCAACTGTATGACATGGGCCAATGAGATTTTCCAGCACCGCCACGGCGAGGTCGGTGTGGCCGCTGCTGCTGCTCTCGTGTCTGGCCTCGGCAACCTCGGCAGTATCGTCACCACTTATGCCTTGTACACTGGATGGCCTGAAGACGCTGCACCTGGTCGTTACAGGTACCGCAAAAGCAACTTTGCCATGATTGGCATTCTCTGCCTCAGCATCGCCAGCAGCTTCCTCATGATGATCCTCCTGCGAGTCTGTGGAAACGAGCGCACCAACAAGATCCCTAGCGACAGCGCTAGCGAGTTTGAGGATGGTGCTGCCAGGCGTGAACGCCAACAGAGGGGCCTCGGCAAGATCATTCCCTTTGGCAGGTCTCGCCAGGCCTAGTAGCATCATTACTTCAAACGGCGGTAGACCTTCGTCTGTAGGTTCGACAACGACAACAGACTTGCAGGCAAAGAAGACCTACCGGACCGCAGCCGGCGATTCGACCGTCGGCCTCGATTTTCCTACTTCACATTCTGGGAAACTGACTTCTCCCCTTTGACTTTCTGCATTTGCACTTATAATATCGGTACTACACTCTCCTCACCTGTTGCGGTATGCCTTTTCATTCGAAATGAGACACCAACTACTTTTCGACAGCAACAGTGCTTCTACGCCATTGCTGGGAATAGGCGTGCTTGACTGGAGACGGCGGCCGGCGAAAACGCTTCCACGCTATCGCTTTTCGGGTCCGTCTCGGGAGAACAAAAAAAGGAAAGGAGAAGCCGCCTCACTGAGGTTGTAGGCGGCTTTGCGATTTTTTGTTTTTGATTTTTGGTCGCTATGATACCCCATATGTGTTTGGATACGTTGTCTGTTCGAGGATGATCGGCGGCGAAAGTGCTTCTACGCCATCGCTGGGACGGCGTATTGGACCGAGTACAGTGCCGGCGACAATGCTCCGCGCTATCGCTCAGGCCTGTCTCGTGGGCATTGCTTTCTTGCGGCTCTGGTTTTACAAGAGCTCTGTTTCTCTCTATCAACCTCCTGAACCCGCATCTTGCCTCCGGGGTGGGGTTCACTTGGGGGATGCAAATATTTCAGTCGAGAATATATTTGATGTTCCCCAACAGAAGGCTGTTGTCGTGAAGAAGTGTTTCTCGAGTGGAAAAGGTCGCCAACCAGGTGAAACTGTCTTCTCTGCGAAGGAGGGAGAACAGCTGGCACATGTGGTCTCTCTTGAGCATCGGCACTGTCCAAGCCCGGGGGGTCCTGTTGGGCAGTGTCGCGCGCCAGGACCGATGGTGGATCCAAAGGATTCTGACACAATGCATCATGCTATTCAGCCCTATGACAAGCCTTGAGCTTGCGGTCTTGTCGGCAGGGGCCTGCTACGAGAGTCCTAGCTTCATATTGCGGTGCGTCTTGGGATGCGATCCATTTTCTACTTGGTGCTGCGCCGAGAAATATGGCTTCTTGCTGGTACCTTGGTCGCCTTGGGTGGTTCCAGGCAGCATGAGGTAGGGGCAGGCAGCCACATCAGAAACGTCCAGGCACCCACCCACAGGCGATTCTTCCACAAGCACATTGCTCATAACAGCAGATTCATCGTCTTGTCAATTGACTATAAGACGCAGCGCGCATCCAGGAAGGAGTCTTGCCCTTGCCATCCAGAGCATCCAGCCAGCTACCTTGCTGCACGAACAATACCCCGCGCGCCGCACTCACCTTCCAATGTCTACATCAACAACACCCCCCCTTCCCCACGATCCCAAGCCCCACGTCCCCTACCTCACATCGTACGACTCCCTCCCCGTCTCTCTCCCCGCCGACTTTCTCACCTCCGCGCCGCCCAAGACCGTCACAGCGTCCCCCATAGACTGGCCCTCGACCCCGCTCCCCGAATGGCAGGGCCGCCACGCCACGGTCCTCGACAACGTCCTCACGCCCCAGGAGTGTGCGCTTCTCCTGGCCCTCGCCGAGCGCAGCGCCACGGACCAGTCCCGCCCCTGGCAGCCGGCCATGGTCAACATTGGCGCCGGCCGCGAGGTCCTGGAACCCGAATACCGGAACAGCGACCGCATCGTCTGGGACGAGGACGAGGTCGTGCGTCGGCTCTGGGCGAGGGTCCGGCTCGCGCGGCACGCCGACGGCGCGCCGTTCTTCGCCGACGAGGGGCCCCTGGCGGGGGCGGCGGGGGATGCCGTGGACGGCGGGTGGCGGTTCTGGGGGCTCAATCGCAGGATGAGGTTCCTGAAGTACGGGCCCGGGCAGTTCTTCCGACGTGAGTACTTCCTCTGCTTCGCGTCGTCTACCGCCGTGGAGCGGGCGGAAGGCGAGACGCGAGACTGACGAGACGACAGCACACTGCGATGGGACGTACGAGGAGGCCTCGGGGGGACGGCATCTGCGGACGTATTACACGGTGCACTTTTACCTCAACGACTCGGTGCAGGCTGTTGGCGATGACGCCGGAGCGGATCTCAAGGGCGGCGCGACATGTTTTCTTTCGTACGACGAGAAGAGGAGGCTCGATGTCGACCCCAAGGCGGGGCGGGCGCTTATTTTTCAGCACCCGCGGATGTACCATGCGGGCGACGACGTTTTGGCGGGCACAAAGTACACGATGCGGACAGAGATGATGTATGAGCTGGTAGACGGTGTCGCAAAGGACAAAGATGATGCGGAGCTGGCTTGAGATACAGCTGTGCAAGATATGTACAGATAGGGGCTTGCTGGGCAAGGAAACTGGGGAAAAGGGCGGTATTGGCAACGGCATGGATGATGCTGATAGCCGTGGTCCATCACAAACGATCCAGCGTCAAGATGTCATCTGGTGTTTCCTCCCCCGCGTCAAACACATCAGCAAGAGAAGACTGAAAACAGTTCAAAGTCGCGCTTGCTCTCCCGAACGAGCTCCATCAGCCTTGTTCGCGCCCACCCTCTTCACGAAGTCGAGCACGCGCGTGTAGTAGTCACTCGTCTTGGAGTGGGCGGCGAACATGTAGAAGCAGTGCGGCATACCCTGGTAAGTCTGGAGCTCCGTGGGGACGCCCTCGGCCTGGAGGCGTTCGGCGTAGGCGATGCCCTCGTCGCGCAGAGGATCGAGACCGGCAACCTGAACAACTGATGTTTTTCGTCTACATCAGTAACTGGTATCAAAGTACAAAAGTGCAAGAGGACTCTGTACTCACGCGCTGGAGGCAACCCCTTGAGCGTCTTCGCCAGCAAGGGCGAGTGATCCGGGTGCGGCTGGGGATCTGGCAGGTAGAGGTCCAGGAAGAACTCCATGCGGCGCGCGCAGACGACGGATGCATCATAGTTCTGCTGGTAGCTCCCGTACTCGTACTTGTCCGCCGGGAAGAACTTGGGGTGGCAGGTGACGGGGAAGTTGAGGATTTGTCCCCGCACACCGGTCATGCCAGCATCGCGGGCCTTTTGAGCAATGACGGCGGCGATACCGCCCCCTGCAGAGCCGCCGATGAAGATGATGTTCTCGGGGTCAGCGCCGAGAGAGACGGCGTTCTTCTTGGCCCATTTTGCCGCATCCCAGCTGTCCTCGATGGCATAGGGGAACTTGAACTCGGGCGCCCTAGTCCTTGTTAGAGACAGACGCGTCTTCTCAACCGGCCAGGTTGTTCGCAGTGGACAAGGTGACTCACATGCGGTAATCCACGCTCACGACAACCACGTTTCCCAGTCCCGCCATGAGCAAGCTCTCAGGCTCCTCGGTAGAGTGTCCTCCAACCGCCCATCCGCCTCCGTGAAACCGAACCGCCAGGGTCGCGCGGTCAGTCGTCGGTCTTTTGCTTTTGTACATCTTGACTCCGATCTGTGTGCCATCCCGCACGGGGATTGTGCGCATCTCGGTCACCACATCGACGCCCTCCAAAGGGCAACCCTCGGGTGCCGGGGGCGGAGCCATCCATGCGGCCTTGAAAGCGTCCATGTCCAGGCCGGGCTCCCACATGGGCGCGACTGCGGCGTCTGTTGCATCCTTCACCTTGGCAAATTCAGGGTCAATCGTGGAGAGATGTCCGTTCTTAGGGAGCGGTTTGAAGTTGGGATCAAGGGTCACATAATCTGCCTTGGACTTGAGTTGAACCATGATGGGCGGACGGGGAATGGTGTCGACCTGAGGTGCTCCAAGCTCCTTGACACGCAGAGATGTACTGTTGAACGATATGTGTGTCCCGTCGTCGAGATGGAACTTACAGAAGAAAGTAGATGCGATCGACAGGATGATGCATCGAGGGACAAAGGAGCACACGCGGCACTCTTGTATCACGGCGGCACGAGCATGTCTTCCAACATACAAGTCAGGCCCGAGAGGACAAGTCCCCTGGCACTAGTCATGAACAACGAGTTGTTAGGTGTTGTGGGGGCATGGCGTCTGGGGAAGATGGCAAACGGGAGGTTCCTGCGGTGTCCGGAAAACGCTTGCCAGTACTTGTTGTCTCGGTGAAGATATACACCATCAGGGGGGGCGCACCGACAGTGACAGGGCACCACCCACTGGACGCAACAAGTAAAGATGGAATCAAAATCAACTTGAGCTGGCTTATCGCCATGTCAGTAATGGCACCGCGAGTGAAATAATCGAATTCATAAAGCACAGAGTTTGTGACGTTCTCACGAAACTCAAGTGACGGCGTAGGTTTGCCATTGTCGGTTATCCTTCTCCGTAAAGGCGAAGTCAGACAGACGCCCGAGGGGCGTGCGGGTGCGGGGTTTGGTGTGTGGCAGAACTCCCCCAGCTGTTTGCCAAGGCCCTGCCGTCGTCGCGACCTCGACACCAAAGCCCCATGTCTTTTGGTGGGACGGATCTTGAGGATGCCGACATGGATGTGCGTTCGTGGTGTCCTCGAAGTTTGGGCTTCGAATCACGATTCTCACCTCACGCTCTTCGGATCGCCCGACCTACCGCCTCATCATCACCCACGCCCTCAGGCCCCCCAAGTGACGGCCATGGCCTTGAACACCTTGCAGTCCACCTTGTGCCCGCCCTCACCCCAGTCCTTCTTCTGACACACCTATACATCATCAGCTGTTGCCCTCCCCTTCTCCTCCTCATCAGAATCAGACGAGGGGCCAAGTCTCGAAAGCTTACCTTGCTGCAATACCTCGCGCGCCCACAACCCGTGCATCGCATGAGCACATCCCCCTCCGTCTCCTCCTTCTCGCACCCCGCGCAGACCGCCGCTTCGCCCCCGCGCGCCGCCTCGCCGAGCTGCCGCCCGAGGTCGAGCACCCTCTCGAGCCCCGCCGGCAGGTAGTGCACGCCCGTGCCCCGGCCCTCGCCGACGCGCACGAAGCCGCGCTTGCCCTCGGCCGGGCTCGTGCGCGTGGCGCCCGGCACGACGACGGTCCAGCCGCTCTTGACGGGGCGGAGGTCGATGCCGCGGTCCTCGAAGGTGATGGCAAAGTCGGCGCCCGCGCGGTCTGTCGCGATGAGCGTCGGCTTCGTGATGGTCATGTTCTGCTTGACCTCGGCCAGGAGAAAGTGCGTCGTCGTGGCGGGCACGGGAGTGTACGTGGGCGGCGCTGCGGCGTCGGGCGCGTCGCCCGGCGCGTAGGGTGGCGGGTCATTGGACTTCTTGGAGGGCGGAGGGGGGATGTTGGACCCGAGAGGGAGATCGGCGAACGCAGGGAAGACGGCCGGGGCGGTGAAATCTGGAAGGGGCATCGTGTGTGTGCGCGTGTGTTCATGTAAATATGTGTGTTGAGATGTGAGATGTGAGGTGTGAGGCCCAAGAGTGATGTACTGCCGGCCGGAAGACGTGGGTTCGCTGATGAGATGACTCAAGCAGCTGACGACTGCTTTGTCAACCTGTAGAAAGTATCTGTAAGCGGACGATCAAATGTTGCGATCTTGCCGTTGGTAACAATCCCCCATCGAGTCTTGTAGACGGCGGATGCAGTAGCAGTTCTGTAGGAGATAGGCAGCATCTTTCGTCAAGACGTTGTTCCCAAGTGAAACGACTTGGCGCTCGGAACGCGACGAAAGCCCCACTACGGAACTCTTTGTCAAGTCGCCGCAATCTTCGCTATGCTCTCAGAATGCCGTTGCTTCTGTCACCTCCCCCACTTCACCATTCGGACAGCGGCACAAGATATTAACAATGTATTCATACGAAAGTAGGACCCAAACCTTCCGAGTCCTTTCTTGCTTGTTGGGGGACACCGCCCCATGCGAGTACCCTGACAGCCTCAGATCAACGCCATTGACAGAAGAGGGCCAAATTTCAACTTTCATGTATTCCAACGCCAATACGCCCCGCCCTATTCCCCATGAGAAAGAACATGAGAAAAGAATAACCTCATTCACCTTCTCTCAAGAAATCGCCTAGGCGTCGCCCACGCTCATCCACGCCCACGTAGAGAGGGCTGTTGCCAGAACCATGAACGTCAAGATGCCGGCACCGGCCCTGTCGCCCATCTTTATCGGCTTGTGGTGATCCATAATGTCTTGCGAGTCCGCGCCCGCGTTGAAGTCCCCCTTGGAGGTACCGCCCGTGCTGTTAGTCAACGGAGCCTTGGCGCGGCCGATGAGGAGTGAAGACACGGCGCTCATTACGTTCATCGTCTGGCCCGCACCCGTCTTGCCGTCGTACTGGCCAGAGTACCACTGGAATCCGCACGTGCGTCCGTCGGTGCCGCCGGTGCATTGAGCGATTGCCTTCTCCGCCGAGTTACGAAGCACCGGAAGAATCGTGTCTGCCGTGAAGGGGGCCACCTGCGTCATGGTCGAAAGCCAGCGGGCGACGTAGCCTTTGAACGACAGCATGTCCGTCGTGCAGCTCATCTTCTTTTCGCATGCCACCTCGTACGCAATGTTGTTAGGGAAGAAGACCTCAATAGTCCTCTGTAGAAGGCCCTCGATACGTGTCTTCCACTTCGCGTCACCGTCGGTCTATCTCAGGTCAGTACTCGCTCTCGCTCCAACCCGTATTCGTCCGTGAGGGAGGGAGGGGGGGACGGCAAGTGACCTACATAGTTGTACATGTGGGCGGCGCCCAAGAGGAAGACGCCGTTGTTGTAAGAGAACTGGGCCTTGTTGATATCGGTACAATTGTGCTCGACGTGGCCGCCGTCGTAAATGTTGTATTCAGAGTCGATGAAGCCGACGCTCGTCATCCAGTCCCACGTCTTGTCGGCCCAGTCTGCGTACGTCGAGTTCTTGGTGTAGCGCGCGAGACGGGCACCAATGTTGAAGAAGCAGCCGTTGGCGATACCTGCGAAGCTGTCAGTCTCTCACAGATGCTCCATATGAGATGGAAAGTATGAGATGGAGGTTCGCCGTACTGTTCTTGTAGTTGTAGCCGTTGTTGGCGAAAGGAATCTGCCATCGCAAGCCACCGCCGCACGTCTCATCGTGTCGATCGGGCGAGGCTTGCGTGTGGAATACGGCCTGGGCGAGCGACAACCACTGTGGCTCGTCCTCGGGCGGGTCAGGAAAGCCGACTTCGGCAGCCAGCATGGCGGTCATGCCCCAGAAGCCTTGATCGTCGTTGCCGAGGGACATGGTGACGTTGCTTGGCATGTAGTCGCGGCCTTCGCCGACCTGCCAAAGCATGGCTTGGGTGATGATGTCGTTGTACGTGTCGTCGCCCGTGAGGTGCCAGTAATCGATCAGGGCTCCCCACATTGCGCCGGCCTCCCACCAGTAGTAATCACCTGCCGGAGGCGGACCGGGCAATATGCCAGGCGTTTGGCCTGTCTCGTTGCCGTGATAGTATGCCACCAAGTCATGAGCGAGGGTCTTGGCCGCGCTCCGGATTGCGTCGTCCGATTGGATGCTGTAAAAAGCTGCGTGGGCTGTGTGAGCCGAGAGTAGCGTCGTCGCGACGCGCGCGACGAATGAGCCCTTCATCGTGAAGAGGTTGTTTTGTGGCGTGTGGAAGGCGAATATGAGGAGAGGACAGAGGGAGAGTCGATAAGCGAGTGACTGAATGGGCGACAAGAACAAATGGAAGGGTGCGCCCGATGAGTGTGTCGACAGCCAAGTGCACGGAAAGCCTGAGACGGGGAAAGGTCAAGACAGGTTAAGTTGGGGGGGGGAGGGAGGTCAAGAGATGGTAAAGAGTGGAGGAGACCTGGAGATGAACAAGCTCTGGTAAGGCAGGAGGAGGGAGAGGAAGGAGACTGAGACAAGAGACAGAGAAGGGACAGAGAAGGAGGATCCGTAGTAGGACGGCGTACATGGTATGACGACTGATCAGGTAGGTACCGTCGGGGGCTACCTGACGACTACCTGTTGGTCATGTACCTGATTCGGGGGAGGCCCTCCCCCCCCCCTCCCCCCCCGGCCTCAACATGGGCAGGAGAAAACCAGTTCGCAGGACTCGTAATCGTCTCTCCCTTCAGCCTGTAAAAGTGCGCGATGGGCGACATGGTGCGGCCATGGACAGGGGACCAGCGGCGGTGGAATGTGGGTGCCTCTGTGCCGAGTTCCGGGTGTGCCTGCCAACGCTGTCTCTGTCGCGCTTGCCTGCCCTGCACCTGCCCGTCCCAGCTTTTTCGAGGGTCGGCCCTGCCTTTTCCGTAGGGTGGCCAATGGGCACCGCGCCAAGGCCTCTGACTGGCAAGAGAAGCCTGCCAAGCATCTGCCAGTGGTCTTGGTCCCGTTTCTTGGCGATCTCTCAGTGTCCTGAACCCCTTGTTCTTTCTGCCCTGTCGCTCGACGGTCGGGTGTCTTCATCATCGTCCCATCAATTGGCCCTCAACCCCCTCCCACCATCGTTGTGCCGCTCGTGCGTCCGCAGTTGTTGACCGCACGACGAACGACCTGAGAGCATGTCGACGTACATTCGGGGAACGGGGATGAAAAGGGGGCAGGCCGCGCCCTGGATGGCGCGTTCGAGACCACGTTCCAGCGAGTGAACCTGGCTTCCAGCCAATCATGGACCTACTCACCCCCCCAGTCGGTGGCTTTCTCGTGCTGTGAGCATCGACTTTTAAGCTTGTTATGCTGCTCTCAATACCATGCGCCAACGTACAGTATCTCAGCACCAGGTACTCTACCGTGCATCTGGCATGTGTACCTGCAAAGTATCGCTGCGCAGAGAGGATACCTCGGGCCATCCTCCTCTGAGCGTAGCCTGCCAGCCGTCGTGCCATCGGCCGTCCCTCCTCCACCAACCTCCCCTTCGCCCCCGTTACCCCTGAATATCTGAATGCCGCTGCCGCGATCATAAGAATGGATGTTCGCCCATCCTTGGCCTCGTCTGAGAACGCTGCGTTGGACACGCGACATGAACATACCCTCACGCACCGAACACACGTCCATTGGTGTTGACATGCAGCTCAGCCTAAAAGCTGAGTCAACAGAACTTGTCCCTGCGCCTATACTGCCGCGCCGGGATCTGTGGAGTCAGCCGTCTTGGCACAAGACTTGGCACTCGAGATCCTCCTTCAGCAATTGGGATGGGCTGTGCATGCATGGCACGCGACATTGGCGGCTGGGGTAAGGGGGGGCTTTTTTTCAACTACATCTCCCTCATGAACAGCGCGAAACAGTCGACTCCTATGACGACAAAGGGCTTTGGTCGTCTCCCGAGTTCTCCTTGCGGGAGAAAGTTCAGTTCAAAGGTGCGTGGGTACTCAGCTCCTTTCGCGCTCGCCGGCCCGAACGCGCGCCCCCCTCGTCCCCCCCTAATTTTAGGAGCGCACGGGAATGTGCCGGCTGCGACGGCACACAGTTACGCGTGATTTCGTCGGATTGGCCGCGAACTCAATTGCTCGAGTATATGCACGTGACACACAATGCTGCAGGGTCGCCTTAGTCAGAACACGAAGTACTGTACCGTTTGCTTCCTCTGTCGAAATGGATTGACACCTTGGCCCCAGCACTGTGTTTCTTCCGTCACTCAAGACATGTCGCATCGCCTCACATGATAAGCGGCGCACGAGTTGGGAAAAAAAAAAAAAAAAAAAAAGCCAAATGATTGTGTGGGCGCTATTCTAGCACCAAAGCCAAGAAGATAAAAAGACGTACACCAGACGGTGCTGTCCTCATAATCCAGTTGTACACGAACGCCGCTTTCACCACCCATCCTCGCCTACCTACCTACCTACCTAGGTACCTAGATACAGCAAACGATCGTCTGATTATACCTCGTTTCGCGACAATAAAACCCACAGACAGGTTTATAGGTATAAGTGGGAAAGCAAACTCTTAGTTGGAAGGAATCAAGGACCCGGGAAGAACTCCATCGCTCAGAAAGGGAGGACTGGAGACTCAAGAGCTTATCCTCATGAAGAATCAGAAATGAACATCGCTTGCTTTATGCTTATCCATTGTCGTCGTCGTCGTCATTAAATGTAGGAAATGCGGGCACCAGCAACAGCGACGTTCCAAGAAACATGGTCGTTGTCGTAGACGCCGACGAGCTCAAAAGCTTCGACGGTGCCGGGGGCCTTGCAGGGCGTGCGCTTGGTCAGGTAGGAGCTGTACGTGGCATCCCAGGTAGCGAGGCCGCCGCGCTGCACCGACATGCGGCCGAGGTTGACATTGCGTTGGTTGCCGGGAGCCCAGCCAGACGTGCAGCCGGGGGCGGGGGCCAGGCTGGTGTAGAGGTCGACCTTCTTGCTGCCGTAGAGAGAGGCGCCCTCGTCGAGGAAGAACTCAAAGAGGCACTGCTTGCCGGTGACACCCTCGGGATAGGTAAAGGTCATGAGGGTGGTGAAGTCGCGGCCCTTGTTGTCGGTGGCCTTGTCGACGAGGCCGTAGGAAACCTCGCACTGGATGGCGCCGTTGCTCACATCGTACGTGGAGACGGACGAGGGCTGGAAGTAACCGCTGGGAGTGGGGTCCGGAGTCGGGGTGGAGTGGCCGGGGCTGGTGGAGTTGGAGTACCGGGCCTGGAGGGGAGCGCCCAGGACGGAGCCGGCGGCGAGAGTGAGAGCGACAATGGCGTAGGAGAGCATTTTCATTTACTGTTTTCGGGCTTGATTAAGAAGAGTGCTTTGTGAGAAGAATATGATATATCTTTTTGAAAGATTGTGTTAAGGAAATTGTATGACGGATATAGGAAATAAGGAAAATAGGAAAGGAAATATGATGCTGTGGTTATATGAGATGGTATGGTCGGAGAAGAAAATGTATTCATGAATGTGACGAAATGGTGCGGTCTTTATAGAGCCAGCCAGAGAGCTGAACAACACCAGATGGGGGACTTGTACAGCCTAGGTAGGCTACAGACATCGACAGAGTTTACATCGTCTACGAACTGCTACGAGCGCGTGCCCAGTACTCCCAAAGCTGTCGTGCTGCAAATAGCATGTGGCCGACGAGATGTCTGTTGAAGCGGTCGGTGCACTGCCAGCCAGGCTTCATGATGACTGCGCCCAGCCGACGAGGCTTATCGATTTCCTCTCAACCCCATAGGACGCCACGGTTACTCTGATTCGACTCGATGTACTTGATAGAGGGGAGCCAACCTGCCGTACCGTCCAGTGCTTTCTGCTAGTGCCTCGTAGTGATGCGTTGCATTGGCGAGGCGGCGCGGAATCCCTTGTTCAGCAAGCCACATGACGGCCGCCTGTTCAGCTGTGCAGGAAGCAGTCAGCGTTGTGCAACATTTCAAGAGCTCGCTAGCAGTCGCACTGATGTCCAAGAAGGTTCAGGCCGAGCGAATAGAACCGGCTCGTCAGGTCTATGGAGTCGGTTCCATCTCCTCGGGCTGTGGCGGGGTGAAAAAAACCGGCAGTCAGATTGTGAGCTGGTAGGGCTGAGCTTTCGGAGACGTGTGCGGCTGAAGAACAAAAGCTCGTCATTTGTCGGCTAGTGTTGTAGTGAGATATTCAGTTTGATACTAACGGCCGGTCCAAAGACTCCTGATAGGTGAACCCACGAAGACATCGGCCGTCGCAGGCGTTGGTCGATGCTGCCAAATACTTCCGATGGCGGCTTCGCTGGTTGCGGCGTTGTCGGTCAGAGGTACTCGAAGACGTCTGCATGACGACCAAGACATATTGAAAATCAACGGAGGAAAGTCAAAGCTCGTTCGAGCCAGAGGATGTGCTGGTATTTGTTAGCAACAAAACCTGCTAACGCAGTCAAATTACCGAAGCAGTCGCTACATGTCCGGAAGCCCAGTTGTCAGCAATGTTGCTAGCAGTGCTACTTGCTCGACATGGCCGTGGCGACTGGCGACCCAAACGGGATGACCATACGATTACGGAAAGCAAGCCAACCCTTGGGGAACTTGGGTATCGGGCGGCTTGGGAGGCTCGCGATGTCAAATTCTGAAGGACGCAGGTAATTATGCCAGTGGTGGTCATCGGCCCCACCACTATTCTTCCAATCTGACCCTCTCCTTCGCGTCCGTTGTGTGTGCTGCGAAATGAATGACCCGTATTGGACAGAGCTCACTTCTCTCAGAGGTATGACACAGCTGTCCTGGTCGTGGACGGCATAAAAAGAAATTCTACCGAATGAAGAGGCAGAACAGCCATGCCGCTGCGGTGTGACCAAGCACCAGCGTTGGCACTGCGATGGTGAGGAGGGTCCATCACGCAATTCAACCACCAACGGCTCACAATCAACAATTCATTCACCTTGTCTGCTGGCTGCACACATGCCAACCGACCCCATCGGCGCTTCAACCCATCGTTGATTCCCGAAATTCTGTGCCTCGGGGAGCATTTGACATGGCTCCAGCCCAGCTCACAGGCCAAGCGCTCCTGGCTCGTGCGATCCAGAACACGCCCATTGTCGACAACCACGCGCATCCTCTCCTCAATCTTGATGCAATTGACCGCTACCCGCTCCTTTCCATCGTCACCGAGGCCCACGGCGATGCCATTCACGCCTCACTGACCAGCCTTGCCCATCTGCGAGCTGTCAAGCAACTGTCGGGTATTCTCAAGTGCGAGCCCACATGGGAGGCCGTTGTCAACGCAGTCGAGCAGAAACGCGTCGGAGATTATGACGCTTGGGTGGCGGAATGTCTTACTGGCATCGAGTCCGTCCTGGTCGATGATGGGCTTGATGGAGAAGACAACGTCTACCCCTACACCTACTTTGACGAACACACGCCGAGCTCGGCCAAGCGTATCGTGCGCATAGAGCAAATCGCAGCCTCCATCATCAACGCCCACTGTCCTGAGCAGGTCTCTGGGCGCAAGACCTCGGAGGACATCGCTTTCGCTTTTGACCAGGTCGTAGAGGATTTTGACCTCGCCATTCTGAGGGCCACGTTCGACACTGAGGTCGTGGGCTTCAAGTCTGTCATATGCTATCGAACCGGTCTCGCCATCCCCCGCAAGCCTGACATCGCCGCCGCGAGGCAAGCCTTCGAAGGGATTTTCAAGACGCATACCCAAGGAACTGGCAAGGCTTTCACAAGAGTTGACCACCCAGGTCTCAATGAGTTCTTCGTTCACAGATTGGCCTCCGTTATCCGGGATGGCGAGGCCCCCGTGAAGAAGCCAATTCAATTCCACACGGGTCTGGGTGACAACGACATCACCCTCACCAGCGCATCGCCGTCTCACCTTCAAGAGTTCATACGAGAATACCCCACCGTGCCCATAGTCCTCCTCCATGCCAGTTACCCGTACACCCGAGAGGCTGGGTACCTCGCCACTGTCTACGCAAACGTGTATGCCGATATTGGGGAAATATTTCCCTTCCTCAGCCAAGATGGCCAGGAGACGGCTGTTCATCAGATTCTCGAGCTTTGCCCGTGGTCCAAGATCTTGTGGAGCACCGACGGACACTGGTTTCCCGAGACATACTTGCTAGCCGTGTTGCAGGTGCGAGAGGTCTTTGGGAAGGTGAGTATCCGTTTATCTCCACACCACTGGCGAAGAGACTAAGAGGTTCAGGTACTCGGAGACTTCGTCCGCAAAAGACACATCACCTGGCAGGAAGGCTGCCAGCTCGTTCGCGATGTCTTCTTCAACAACTCGAATAAGCTGTACCGCCTTGGGCTGACACTACGAGACGAGGATGAGGCCCCCGGACAGTCCCAACAGACCGTGTCTAGTGACCTAGACCTGCTCGAGGAGTACCTTGCTGCCAACCCGACACCAACGTTTATCCGGGTGTATTGGAACGACTTCACAGCCACACCCAGAATGCGTGCCATTCCTCTACCCAACGTCTTGCGACAACTTCGTGAAGAGGGTGTTTTCAGTGTCGGGGTAACCAAGGCGTCATTGGGGTTGCTCCAGAATGACATGAGCGCCCCAGGTATTTCGCCAGTCGGAGAATACAGACTTTACCCAGACTTCAGCTCACTCGTGGGCGGTCCCGGTACAGGTCATGCCAGCACTTTCGGTGACTTTCGGGAATCGGACAGTTCAGCAGTCACTCTTTGTCCGCGGACGCTGTTGCAGCGGCTTACTGACCTGGCGTCGAGACGTGGCTTATCTTTTCAGCTCGGCTTCGAGGTAGAGCTTGTGTTGCTTCAGCGTGGCTCATTCGACGGCCAGCCCTACTACTCCACGCTGGAAACGGACGGCCACGCCTGGAGCGTTGGCCGCGCCATGGACAGCCCTGTTGTCGCTGAGGTCATCGAGCCGGCTATAGCCACTCTTGCAGAGCAAGGCATCTTCATCGAGCAAGTACACCCTGAGAGTGCACCGGGGCAGTTCGAGGTTGTGCTACCAAGGGCGGCACCACTTGCAGCCGTCGATACTCTGATTCACGTGCGCAACGTTATCTCGAATGCAGCCACGAAGGCAGGCTACAGAATGACGTTGCATCCCAAACCCTTCGCCATGGCCTGTGGCAACGCTGCCCACACACACTTGTCCATATCATCGGCTAATGGCGACAAGCCAGAGGTTTACCAGCCTTTTTACGCCGGAATATTGAGACACCTTAGAGCCATTTGTGCGTTTACTTACAGTAATCCTGCCAGTTACAACCGTCTAGTTGATGGCGCATGGGCTGGCGGCAGATGGGTGGCCTGGGGCACGCAGAACCGCGAGGTTCCGCTTCGCAAGATCAGCGAGAGCCACTGGGAGATCAAATGCATCGACGGCCTTGCGAACCCTTACCTCGCCACTTCAGCCATTCTAGCTGGTGGGCTCCTGGGTGTCAAGAATAATGAAGCACTGATCTGGGGTGACTGTGGGGTTGATCCTGCCACACTTACGGACAATGACAAACGGGAGCTTCATGTGGAGGAGATGCTGCCGCTGTCCATCAATGAAGCTCTGGAAGCGCTGCAGAAAGATGATGACATGGTCTTGCTTATTGGAGAGGAGCTCGTGGAGCGATATGCCAACGTGAAAGAAGCCGAGGCGAAATTCCTTGAAGAGATGAATGTGGAAACTCGCCGGCAGTGGCTTATGGCCCGCCATTGAACCCTATTCGCAAGGAGTTGCAGTCACCATCAGTGTTGGGAACCAAGCGACGACATGGGTTGTCATTGTTGAACAAGAATCAAAACGCTTCATCATGGATCTAATCGAACGTAATCTTGGTACCCGTGTGCTTCGCCGCCGTGCCCGTCAACCTCGCAACCATGAGATCGTCCTGCGCCTTGAGTTCCCTTGGCGGCACCGGCTTCTTCTCCCTCTTAGGAGCCTCTCCGCCCTCCGCCGTGGTACCATCGGCTTGTACCTGCCGTCTTGGTGCGTCCTTGCCGAATCGCTTCTTGTACCGGACCTGGTCGTCCTCGGCAAGTTCAATTTTGAGGTTTCGGCCGGCAATCCTGTTGACCCACCATTTCCTCATCTTGAATTTCTTCTCCGACTGCGCATCCGTGTCTTCTTCCTCGTCTGAGTTGTCCTCCGCATCAGCGTCCTTATCCTTCTTGCCCTTGACGAAGTCATCTTCCGTCTCCAGCTCCTCTTTGATCCTGCAAAAGCCCTTGACCGCCCAGCCCGCAGACTCAGCCTCGCGGAACTTAACCCAGCCGTAGCCCTTGCACTTGCCCGAGTCCTCGAAAGTAGCGACCTTGACCCAGTCAATTTCGCCGCACTTCTCAAAGTTGGCGCGTACGTCCTCCTCGGTCGTCTGGAAGCTCAGGTTGCCGACGAAGATTTTGCGACTGGTGGGAATCTCATCCTCAGCCTTCTTCTTGGCGGCGGCAGCGATTTCAGCTTCGTCCTTCTTCGGTCTGCCGTCGTATGACGTCGAGTCCTTGATGAGGAGCTTGCGGTAGAGCAACTCGTTTTCGGTCAGGGCGATGGCGGCCACCTTGGCGCCAATATCGGCAAAGTCGACGTAGGCAAAACCTTTGTTCTTCTTGACCTTGTTGCCGCTGTCCTTGGTCATGGGCATATTTATCCTGGTGATGGACTCGTTGGTGATGACCTCGCCCGAGTTCTCGATGAGCCACTTGCGCAGCATATCCGGAGTGACGGCGAAGGGCATATTGCCAACCCAGACGCCATGTTCAGAGCGGTTGGACTTGAGCTTCTCCTTCTCCTCTTTCTTGGCCTCCTTCTCATCGTCGCTGTCTTGCTTGGGTGGCAGCGTCTTGCCCTTCTTCTGAGCACGTTTCGCACGCTTGGAGGGGGGCTCGGGAGCTTCAAGGTCGACCTCGAGCTCTTCGAGTTCGGCCTTGCGCTTCTTAGGGGAGGAAGCGTCCTCCGACATTGGCGTCTTGTTCGTCTTTTCGGTAGTCATCGTTGCAGTCGCAGTTGGGGGCTTGGTTGATCAAGGCGGCTCGGCTGGCAATCGAGTTGTTGCAAAGTCGAGGGGATCTTCTTTTGCGGTCTGGTTTTTTTTGTGGAGCCAAGGGACCGATAGTGATAAGCGGCTGACCGGGGTAAGCACACGGGCACATCCTGGGGTCATGGAGGCGTCACTAGCTTCACACATCGACTCAGAATCTATCTGATACTTCTTCTGCCGTTCGTCCTTGCATGATTCATTTACACTAAAGACAAGAGCCGGGAATAGACGAGAGTCAGGGAAAGGGGCATATTGACAGATCAAGCGTGCCTGAATTGGCCGGAGAGGTTGTGTAAAGGAAGGCGCCACCTTTCGTGCATGGCACTTTAGCTCACTGGTAGACCTGGTGACCAAAATCCCTGGCGAACAACTTGGTTGGCAACTCATTTAATGGTTGCTCAGCTCACCTCACGTGGTGGCTTTTAAGCCTGGAGCTAGGCTTGGGTTGGGCGCCTGAGTCGTTGGGTACAAGCGCAAGAGCCAGCAACTACCACCTGGTGTCCTCACATAAGGATAGATACATGCCTCCGCGAACAGTCTCACAACAAGTCGTCGGCAATCGAAAAGAAAGCAAGAAACGAGAGAAACACATAGAAAGAAAAACAAAAAGATGCATGTTGTGAAATGCAGGGATGCCGACAGGTTCTCGTGAAGGCTCGATCTCCGTCCGAACCCACAAACCATGCTGTGGCAACAGCGGACCCCAAGGACAATCCAGCAAAATTACAGGTGGTTTGCATGCAGGCCTCCACCCCGACTCAGGCGCTGGCCCCGCCAACACACCGGCGCTAACTCCTCACGGGCCCGGGCGGCTTAAGTGGGCGGGCAACTGAAGGCCTTGTACTGCACTTCCAGGCCTGTACCGTCCAACCATCCGACTTTCAAAACACCCGACCCATCCATCCATTCCCCTCACCGACCTCTTCCCTCTGACCTACACCCGTCTTTCTCTTGATTCTCCTCACGAACGCCAGTCACCGACCGAACGACCGAGCGATTAATAGCCTATCCGGCACAAAGCACCTACGCCGACCGATCGACTTCAATCGCTGCTTCTGGCACCACAACTCGATTTGGACGCTTTCCCTGGTGTGCATCGAGTGGTGACAAAAGGGATTTCGTATCAGGCTTTTGCATGATGAATGTCTTGCTGTCGCCACAACCTCACCTCCTCCCTCATCAGCACGACTCCGCCCGCCGCTCCCCTTCTCGCTCCGGTAAGCTGTCAAAACATCTACAGACGCTTCTCATTTACGAATGACAAATAAAAAAACACCAAATAGCGTCGTCCTGTGGTTATTTCGACTAACTCGTTGACAGGCAGCCCCTTTCACAACATGACCAGCACCCGCAAGAGGAAGGCCGACGAGGATGGCGATGAGATGTCCATGTCCCCTCGCAGCTCACCTGCATTCTCCGCCCGACAACTCTCTCGCCCTTCGAAGAAGGTCCGCTCGAACGAACTTGTTGGTCGCCAGCTCAGCCTACCCAGACTGCTTGAGACTCTGGATCCCACTCAACTACGAACCGTCCTTGAGCGCATCTGCGAGCGACACCCGGATATCGGCCAGGAGGTTGTTGCCGGCGCCCCTCGACCTACGGTTGCTGCCGCGCAGGGCGTGCTGCAAGAGTATGTGGCCAAGATGAAGGAAGCCATGCCCTACGGAGAGTCCAGCGCCGAATACACATACTATCGAGTCAAGGCTCCCTTGACGGCCCTCATCGAGGCTCTTCTCGACTTCACGCCCCAATACCTCCCCCCCATCGAGACGCAAACCACCGTGTCTCTGGAATACCTCGACCTCGCCACCGACATCATCCACGGCCTGCCCGACTGGGAACTTCAGCAATACCGACACCACAAGGACGCTGCCTACGATGAGATCTCCAAGGCCTGGGCGTTGGTAATCAACGAGGCCGCCAAGCGCGGAGGAGGCCTCAACCTGCACTCTGGCGGTTGGGACCAGAAGTTGGCTAAGCACAATGAGATCTCTCAAGGGCGGATGGGCACTGCCATGAATGCTATGGCTACCGGCGTAGGGTGGATGGGCAACGGCAACTCCAGCGGCGCTCCTTCGAACCCAAACTCGATCCTGAACCAACTGATGTCTGGCACGTACGGGGCGCCCGTCCGTGTAGGACCATGGTAAAGCCGGCCGACAATGCGGCATGACCAACTACAGCACATTCTGACAGCTCACGACTATTGATGAATTGGTTTTTTTATGTTTCGCCTTGGCTTTTTTAGTTTTTCCTTCTTCGCACAAGGCATCGGCAAGGGCATAGACACTCTGTTTTCAGGGGCATTCACAGTCGGTTAACGGGACGGCGTTCAATTGTTTTTGCACGGATGATATCCATCTCAATTACTCACGAGTTGGCAAGCACGGGCCTGGGCCCCAGTCGCAGCTAGGATCAGGCATATCAACATTCCTTTTTCTATGTATGTAATAACAAGTCGGTCGCCATATGCCTCCGCCTTGAGAAGATCTCGAATTGTAGAGATTTTCTATACGACCGTGCAGTCGCAAGTGAAACTGGGAAGGATTTGACCTTACCAGACGAAAGTGTGAGGGCTTGTCTTCGGAAATGAAGTCCTCGTACAACAGCACACATGTGCTTGACTCCACAAAGCAACTCTCCATGAAATGCGGTGTGAAACGATAAGGCTCATAAGCCGGACCTGTTCGAAAATTAGGAAGTCGCTCCGAGGTCGAGGTATGAAGCCAGTTTTGAACGAGACTGTGGTATAAGTTCCTCGGATTGCCTGCGCCTGAAGAGCAGACATCTGGCAAACTGACTCTGAACATCAAGTTCGGCTCAGCGGATGCTACCTAAAATAAAGGATGGCGGCCACATGTACAGCACTCATGCACTGTCATGACTCGTAAGCCAGCGTTGAGTATGAGGTGGGGTTCCGATCTGTCGGTGGAGAACCATCATCATATCACGTGATCACCCGTTCGGCACTGGGGACTCGACGCGTGTGGTGACTCGCCTCGGGAACCAGACGCGTGCCACAACACCCAGAAGCCCACACTCCACAAAGCCAAAGCACGGCTAGGTAGCGAACTGACCTCGAGCTTCTTCATCTCCTTCATCGATACTCACGCGTTGTCTGCCAGTCTCATTATTATTATTTTGTTTATGAGAGGCTTCATATCCGCGACAGAGTGAAGATGCCTGCGTGCGTTATTCCACCCAAACGCGTTTATAATGCACCACTGACCTCTTCACAGTCCAGGCGATCAACACAGCGGCAACCTCGCCAACCCGTTCGAGGAGCCGCAGAAACGAATGACCGAATATACTGCTCAACAAATTGCCACATTGCAGAGTCGACTGGAGAAGCAGCTGGGGCCTGAGTATATATCCGCGCGAGCTGGTCCATCCGGTCAAAAGGTCCACTACATTGCCGCCGAAAAGTGCATCGCCCTTGCAAACGAGGTTTTCGGCTTCAATGGCTGGTCCTCGGGGATTCAGAACATACAGGTTGATTTCGTCGACGAGCATCCACAGACTTTGAAGATCAGCCTGGGTCTATCGGTCATTGTACGTGTGACGCTCAGGGATGGTACTTTCCATGAGGATATAGGGTATGGGCATATTGAGAACTGCAAAGGAAAGGCAGCCGCTTTCGAAAAAGCAAAGAAGGAGGGAACTACAGATGCGTTGAAGAGGGCGTTGAGAAACTTTGGCAACGTCCTCGGCAATTGCATCTACGACAAGGACTATCTGGCCAAGGTCACCAAGCTGAAGCCTGGTCCCACCAAGTTCGATGAAAACAAATTGCATCGGCATTCTGATTTTGCAAAGAAGGAGGAGAAGGAGAAGGAAGAGTCCCTGATCAAGAAGGAGATGGCTGACTCGCTCGACGACCTTTTGGATGCCGACTTTGACGAAATGGACTTCGCTATTAATGAGGAGGGTCACCCTGACGAAATTGTGCTGCCACCTGCAAACAATCCATCGACAACCGTGCCGAACCAGGCCATCAAGTCAGCCCAGAATATGCAACCTCC
Organism: Verticillium nonalfalfae; assembly: GCF_003724135.2. Taxonomy (NCBI): domain Eukaryota; kingdom Fungi; phylum Ascomycota; class Sordariomycetes; order Glomerellales; family Plectosphaerellaceae; genus Verticillium; species Verticillium nonalfalfae. The sequence goes on along the minus strand of NW_021167255.1, from coordinate 137,934 downwards.
TTCCAGGCCCATGGGCAGGAGTGTCTCAGCTGGCAATGTGGGCAACATGCGAGGTCCGCAAACCCCTACTCAGGGGTCAAATATGAGGCAGGCTCCTCAAGGAGCATACCAAAACAGACCAGTACCCCCTAATCAACCACGAGCGCCTGCGAACATAGTAGCACCTGCGGCTCCCCAGAACATTCAACGGGCTAATAACGGTACGCCCCCACCGAACGCTGGTAGTGCCGCTGCGGCTGGGACGCCCGAGTCTGTGGGCTTCTTCTCTGCTCGCGCCGTCAAAGATATCCCTGAGAGCAAGTTGAGCAGCAACAACCCAAACGCCGCTCTTTCCCTTGCACCAGGACAACACGCATTCAACCCAAAGGCCGAAAGCCCTTCGATCCGAAAGACCCCTGGGATTGACCACAGCTCTTCCAAACCTGTTTCTCGGAACGGGCAGCATGTTCCTCCGGCAGCCAGTCAGTCGGGAGCTGCAGGGGGTGGTGGGATCTCGAACGCTTCGGGTTTCACCCCACAAAGACCGACCTCGGGACCTCAAGGTGGCATGGGAAACCCGCAACTCAGCCAAACAAGACGCATCGGAGCACCCGCTGGCCCGGCTAGCCCCCTCGCCAATCGCAACTCGTATCGCGCCCCTACTATGATCAAGAGACCAGTACCCCAGGAAGGGGCGACAGGTAGGCCACCGCTAGCTGAGGTAGTGAACAAGACCGGGCCTACAGTGAACAGTGGTAGTGAAATGGCTGCAGTCGATGCTGCTAAGCGGCAGAGAACATCTTAGCCCAAAGTCGAGCTTATTCTGAGTCTGTAACTTGCGGGAGAAATCATGAGGTTCGGCTGATATTGGTGCTTGGTTGTATGGAGTTATGGCGGTCACCCGACTGCTCGGATGGGCTTATGAGGTCATGCCATACAAGGGGCATTTGATGATGAATACATTCCTAGTTTGGTCCTGTTCGATTCGTATATCCCATGGAATGATCGTAATTCTTTTTCTACTCTTTACTTTCCTGCTCCACCTCAGTACACATGAGTATGGCGTCTTCTAAAAAAAAAAGTCATGTAGTATCTGTAATTACAATGTGTTCTAGCTTCTATGTGGGAATGTACATGTCTAAATACTGCACCATGCTACAACACTGGTCAAAGACCAGGGCCGGCAAATTCAGCATTCTTCCACCCCAGGGCCCTCTTGACACTCAGCCAGAGCTCAAACGCTTCCAGCTTGATCTCGACGCGCAAAAAGCCGACCCAGGCGGCAGCAAGTCGAATGGTGTTTGGCGGCCAAAATAAAGAGCCCTGCTTCTTCAGCTCCTCGACCTGCTCCTCGAAGACGGTGCGCGTACAGTAGCGTGCTAGGATCATGAATGTGCGGATCGGACCCTGGCGGGTGTGAAGGTTCTCATCAAGGGCACGTGTGAGATCGTTTGTCTTGAGGATGAGGAGGATGATGCGCGGAACCTGACCCAGGAGCTGGACAAGGTCGGCCAGCAGACCCTCGGAAAGAGCATCCCCCATCTCCTTCTTCTCATCGGCGGTGCGCGTCTGCAAGATGGAGGCGCCCGCATCCTTGCCGTCCTGATCGCTGGCGTTCTTTCCGGAGAGAATGCCGAAGTCGCGGCCCGTGATTGCGGACGCGAAGATCGGGAACTGCTCGTCAGTGATGTGGGCTACCTCTTTCGCGTAACGGCGCATGCGGTCCATGTCGCCATCGATGACGGCCAGCCACATCTTAGCATAGGAGCGCTGCAGGTCACGAGGGATCTCGCGATACAGCCCGTGGTCGTAGAGAATGATGTCAAAATTATGACCGCCAACGCGGCGACCGCGCGCGTCGTTTTTGCGAATGGCGAGGTTGCCGCCATGAGGATCGCAGTGAAGAGGAGCGCCAGAGCCAAAAATCATCTCGTTGAAGACGCGTGCCAGGCACGCCGAGACTTCATCACGGTCAATACCATTGGCGTCGAGGTATTCGAGGTCGTCTAGGCGGTGGCCGGATTCGCGTGCCATGACAAGGATGCGCTGCTTGGCCCAGAGGACATCAGGGACCACAAGAGGGTGCTCTGGGAGACGGGCAAAGTGCTGCTGAGTGCGCCTAGCGTTCTCCGCCTCTTCTGTGAAGTCTAGTTCCTTCGGTAAGGATACGTCCATCTCGGAGGAGAGCCACTCTAGATCGTATTCGGGAAAGAAGCGCTTCAGCATCGAGAAAGTAAACCTGGTCAAAGCCAGGTCAAGAAGCGCCCACTGGGCAAGCTCCGGGTGCTGAACCTTGACAGCTACGTGCTGCCCAGTCTCCTTGATTGTTGCGGTGTGTACTTGAGCCAGTGACGCAGCGCCGATTGGCTCGAGAGAAAACTCGCTGAAGAAGTCGAGAATCCCTTGGCCAGTATCCTTGCGGAACATATTTTCGATTGATTCGTACGACGAGACGGGGCATTTGTCTTGGAGCGGGATAAAGGTAGTCGTCCACTCTGTCGGGAGAAGATAGTTCATTGCGCTCTACAATCCAAAAATCAGCGTGTTGAACGAGGGTATGCTACGTGCTGATTTGACAACGTACCAAATGTTGGCCTAATTTGATGAAGATGCCTCCATTCTTCTCTAGGACCTTGAGAGTCCTTCTGGCACATCTTGTATGACAGTCGCTCAACAGTTTCGAACGGATGTCTTCATCAGATTCGGAGTCTCGTTGGTTCAAGGTTGTGCGGTAACTATGACACTGTCAGCGCAACAGATTCCGTCTCATCCCTGCGATAGGCATCGTACTCGTTAATGCAGACAGCAAGCGCTGCCGCGACTCGCCCAGCTCGCTCTGCAGCATCGTATCCGTACTTGATATCGTCGGTAAAGGCTAGCACGCCGGCTGTTGCAGCGCCACCTGTCGAGGCGAGAAGGAGAACACCCTTTCGGCCATTGCGAGTATTTGGTCTCCCATTTGTCCAAGCCCTCGAGGAATACTTTGCTCGGAAGGTGATGGTCTGAGGCGACTTAGGCCGGCTCAATTGGGTGCGGCAGGTGGCGCAAGTCCACCCTGGCGTCCATGGTCGCGTGTTGAGCCGGCGCAGTGGGAGTGAAAAGGCGGAGAATGAGGCTTTCATTGGGAGGTCGTCCTGTTGCCACCAATGCTCTGATTGAGAAGAGTGGAAGCGGCTGGGAGCATTATCATATGTAGGGTGTTGTGTCCCAAAGATGCACGGAGCACGAGCGTGTGGTGGAGGCTAGAGCTGGTGATGTCGACACATGTGACGAGCTGTTATTAGTGGCGATCATCAGCAGTTTTTTCTCTGTCTTCATCATCAGATTGTCCTAACGCCTTCGCTACAGCGCTGATCGAACCGTCCCGAGGCCCCACTCCGGTTGGCTATCCGTTTTCTACCTGTTCAGGGGGGTTCCGTTTTGACCCGCATCCATTCTTGGCAGCTTGGCCTCCACCATGAACCAGCCATGCTCACAAGCGGATTTCGAGGGGCGCTGTTCCACCATGTATATTAACTCTACAATCCCAAACATCTCTAATCGCCATTTCTTACACATACTGCCAACGTGATCAAGCCAGCACGCCTATTCCATATAGTTTTTCTCATTTGATGGAGCTTCCAGTCTTACAGCGTTCAAGTCATGTCCAGTTGTCAACATGAAATCTTCACTCGCCTACCACGAACCATACATCACGACCATCGTGACCCTTTGCAGTTTCTTGCTTCTCCTTAACATAATCAATTATGCGCTGGACCGTATCGTTTACTGCGGCCTCGTTGGCCAGGTTCTTCTCGGTATCGCCTGGGGCACGCCTGGATTCCAATGGCTAGAGAGAGACCTCGAGAATGCTGCTATGCAGCTTGGCTACATTGGGCTCTTGTTGATTGTCTACGAAGGTGGGGAGTTTGTCAGCAGGGTTCGCGAATATCGCTGACTCGATTCAGGAGGGCTTGCAACCTCATTCAAATCTTTAAAAGCCAATTTATTCTTGTCAGTGGGAGTTGCAGCCACTGGCATTGCTGTTCCCATGGGGCTGTCATTCTTCCTTCTGCCCATGATGGGCACATCATCATTGCAGGTATTCGCAGCTGGTGCCGCATTGTGTTCGACAAGTCTAGGAACCACTTTCACCATCTTGGGAACAAGTGGACTTTCTTCCACGCGTCTTGGGGTTGTATTAACATCCGCAGCCATGATGGACGATGTTGTCGGTTTAATCATGGTTCAAATCATCTCAAATCTTGGGAGCCCATCTTTCGACATAGTCAATGTCATACGGCCCGTCTGTGTGTCACTCGCATTTGCTATTGCAAGCCCATTAATCTGCAGATATGTCGTTCTGCCGCTTACCTTGCAGGTCAATCTGGCAAGAGAAAGATACCGAGGTGGTCGCTTGGACCGCCTCTCTATTTCCCTAAAGACAGCATTTGTTCTCCACACGACGATCCTTCTTGCATTAGTCGTCGGAGGAACTTATGCTGGTACGTCCGGGCTCTTTGCTGCCTACATCGCCGGAGCATCAATCAGCTGGTGGGATTCTGAAGTTCCCCACCCGGCTGCTCGCCAAGCATCTCGTCCGTCTATTGTCAGCCAAGGTAGGGTTACTGCGAATGAGAACCAACCACGAAGTGATGCCGAAGGTGCTTCTGCCGATCGAGCTCAAGGTTCGTCCTCGAGTTCAGGAATGATTGTCTATCAAAGGTTCTTCGAGAAGGCTGTCAATCAGATCCTGAAACCGTTATTCTTCGCAAGTTCTCAAACTCTTCCCAAGAGTGCTATCCTTAACGCTCACCTACCAGGCTTCCATTGGCTTTTCGATTCCTGTCAGTAAAATGTTCTCTGGACCTATCGTCTGGCGCGGAGTAGTCTACTCATTACTCATGGTTGTGGGCAAATTAGCCTGCGGACTTTGGCTCATCTCATACATGAGTCCGCTACAGGGTTTGCTGCAAGTTTTCCGAAGACTATCAATTGTTGGTCAACAGAGGAATACAAAGCTCAGCCCTGTAGCTCTCTGTGAGGGAACACCTCTGGCTCGGAAGGCAGAGGCGGCATCCTGTCCCCCGCAGGATCGTACTGAGGATGTGCCCTTGGAGTCAATGAATCCAGCATCGCAGCCTGTTCCCGCGCTTCCGCATAACGCCAGCCCGGATCCGAAGATGCCTGTGTCATTGTATCCTGCTTGCATCATGGCTTTCGCTATGGTGGCGAGGGGTGAGATTGGCTTCTTGATCTCGGCACTAGCAGAGAGCAACGGTGTGCTTGGGCGACAGCCTCATGAAGGGCAACCGCCAGAACTGTTCTTGGTCATCACATGGGCTATCGTACTCTGCACAATCGGTGGCCCTGTCTGCGTGGGGCTTCTGGTGAAGAGGGTGAACAAGCTGGAAGGTCAAAAGGTCTCTACAGAAGGGGCAAGCGTCCTGGGAGCCTGGGGTGTCGATAAGATCTAATAATGCGTGACCTCGCCGCTCGGAGCTCAACAAGCAGCTTGCGCAAGGACAGCTCAGTTTGCAGTAAATGATAGAGGTTGCGTTCATGTCGCTGTTGGAATGGTGATATGCATATATCCATATTATGGAAGTACTTCATTATGTGCATCTCGGCGTGTCTTGGATGCCCCACGTCTTGACGCGCCGCGTCGGACCGCGACTCAGGGTGGCGTTTCTAAAGTGGTTATCTACCTGCCTGGGTACGGCGGCCACTTGCTCCTCCACAACAACGACATCGACACCTTATTCTCTGCCTTCTGCATTCTGCCCTCGCCTCACCCGAGTATCCGAGAAAGTCACTCTGCTCAGTATATTATGTTTTCTCTCGCCCAGACCCCGTTCTTCCCAACAGCATTTGACGCTACCAACAACATGCCGTGGACCCATAGCCATCGACCTTCCATCTCCTCGCCTCTCTCCTCTTCTCCCATTCGTGCGACCTCCCCCGCTTCACCGACAAGACGTACTACTCTGGACTTTTCGAACCGTCAAACACAATCGTCGCCAATTCAAGCATCATCCTCCAAGTTCAAATACGCGTCGCGACAGACCAAGCCGAATCCAGCAGTCCGTCGTCGTGAAGAAGCTCAAGAGAGCAGGCGAAAGCTGTTCTTACAGAACGTCCGCCAGCGTGCTGATGAGCGTAATTACGAGCGAAGGGACATGGAAGGAATTGTAAGTCCACCCCCATTCGCCTATTGCGGCCAACCTGCGACCTCGGCCTTGCCTTGGATGCCTTGGATGAATAGAGGCTAATTGATGGCGCGCAGCTTCTCAAATCAAGCTGGGATAAGCAGATGCGGGAGCTCGTTCTCGCAAAGCGACTCGAGAGCGATGCCGTGTTCTCTGAAGCGGACATCGAGCACGCGGCTGAGCTGCTGTTGCAAGAGGAAGCAGCGTCAGAAATCCAGCAGCCACCCGAAAACATCGATGATATGATGGTCGACGAAATGGCTATGCAAGAACAGAGCGAATTGGATGCGCTTGTCATGGCGTACCACGAACCCACCATCGATCAACGGGCTGCCTCGACCTCCAGCGCAGACGCTCACAGCATGTCCGATGATGAAGACTACGATGCAATCTTCATGGACCTGGTATCACAGCAGGACTTCTCAGAGCAGATGGATATGTCGTGATACACGCGAAGTTCTCGTTGATTTGGTCATGGTCTTTGGGTTGGGCGTAACGGGATACCATTTATTCGGCGTTTGGGGGAGGAAACCGGAGATGTCTGGCATGGAGTTCAGGAAATGATGCGAAAACGTACTTTGAGGCACTCTGGTCGTGCATCCTCATTTTCGTCATCGGGTACATATGTCAATGTTGAAGTGTAATTACCCTTTTATTGAGGGTTGCAGCTCTCGTCCGGTGCTCCGAAAGCCTCCTGGGCTGATGCCATATCCCCTACCAGATCTGACGGCGGCGAACCTGCGTCTTGCATCTGTAGCTTTGTCAGTGACGAAGAACTGCGTTCATCAGAGGCACCACTGACCTTCTGCATTCTCTGAACAATGTACTCCCGATCCGCAGGAGTCGAGTCCGAATACGTGGGCTGCTCAAACTTGGCCACGATCTCTTTGACGATCACCTGTTGTTCCTGGTAGCGCTTGAGATCCTCCGCCGGTGTCTTGTCCTTGTTCTTCTCCATCCATCCCGGGAACTTGTCATGAAGTTCCTTCATCGGCTCGTACAGGATTTCTTTGTTCGTCAGCTGCTCCATCATGCCCATTAGCATTTTGGAGAAATCCTCTTCACCACCGGCGCCATCGGGACCTCCGCCTTCGCCCATCTGCTTCATGAGCTCGGCGAGGAAGTCGTCTGAAGGCGAGTCAGCTGCCGCCGCCGTCGCCGAATCACCAGAGGCCTGCATTCGCTCCATCGTTCGTCGAATGGTTTCCTGGAATGAGGCGTCCGCAGCTTGAGCGTCCGCCGAAGCGCCTGGTTGCGCAGGTCCAGACGAAGAGCCAGGTCGCGCTCCTTCACTTGTGGCATCCTGGGCGGTCGCGGCGGCCATCGACTTGAACATATCATCAAACTGAGTTTGCATCTCCGGCTGTGAGCACTTTAGCAAGAGTTTCAGGCCACACCGAGAATCGGGAGACTTGCGTTCTTCTCTAGCTCACCTAGGAGATCAGACATGCCGGCCTGTAGCTGTTTCGCAAATTCTTCATCACCAAACATGTCTTCTAGGGACTTGTCCGATGTGTCAGGGCCGGAGTTGCCTCCAGCTTTCTCGGCCCCGGGCGCTGGCCCAGATGCCGGCCCAGAGGTGCTTTGTCCAGCAGGCTTTTTGGAGAATTCTTCGAGCATATCTGGAGTCCGTGAGTCTCTGATCTCACATTTAACAAACTTTTTGGTGTCATACCATCCAGATCATCGAGGTCATCCTCATCCGGATCAGGGACATCCTCCACAGGAAGCTCAGGCCTCTTGTCCTCAACTGTAGCAGCAGCAGACTTTGCTTCCACGTCAGGTGCCTTGGCAGCACCGGTATCGCTCATCTTGCCGTGACCGCGCTTGTAAATATGATTTTTGGTGCCGGTTTTCACGACAAGCATGTGAGGGCAGAAAGGACGCCAGATGACAGTGTACGAAATGTGTGGAAGGCGCGCGCAAGTTCCGGTGACTGAAGAATAAAGCGGCCAGCAAAAACAAGCGATGGATGCGGATTAATGACGAGGCCCTGTCATAAACGCGAGTGAGGTTTGTTGAAGGTGAACTTGGCCAGTGGAATTCGGTGTCTGGAACCGAAAGAAGCCGCAGCATATGAAAGCGCAAGCCGAGGTGAGAGAAAGTGGTCCATATTGGTGCAGCACCTAGTTCTCAGTGCACCTCATCCAGCTTGGTGGGGGCGGGGCAGTGACCCCGCTCTCCCAGCACCTGACGGCTGGAACAACTGGTAAAGTGTTGGCAGCGCTCTAGATGCTTCGCACCACAATGTACAAACACCTGGCGAATACTGCTGGCTGCTCGTGCCGCCAGGATATCTTGTGCAGGCACGGTCTCTGTAATTATATATGGATCGATTGCTGCTGCCAGTAGGTACCAACATATATTGTAGACTTCCTCTCGTACAGCTCCAATTGTTGAGACTGTCATCAGTTGGGTACAGACTCCTGCTTATCAAACTAGAGGAGCAGCTCTCGGCGATAAGAGCATTTTCTGCCAGAATTTAGATACCTAAGTCAACACACCGCCTGCCGCTGCCCGCCATTTGCCGTTGACTCTCACAGTTGCCGCCTTGCGACTGGCAAAGCGCACCACCCGCCATCAAACCTCCAGGCTTTCGGATCTCTGATTGTTGAAGACTTGCTTTGTCTTCCTCTCTCTTGACGCAAAGCTTGAGCGCCATTTCTTCATAATCCGACGACCACGTACGCTTGCGCCAGACCAGGCTGTCAAGGGATCCTGATCGCGAACCGCGTCAGACTTTTGCCGAGAGAATCCCAGTAACTAGCACGAGATGGCGCTTTGCCAGAACAGGCTCCAGGAGGAGAGGTATGTTTCTACAGACTAGTTTACCGACTTGACAGCCTGCTGACGCGTGTACAGAAAGGCGTGGCGAAAGGACCACCCCTTCGGCTTCTACGCAAGGCCAGCTCGCACACCAAATGGCACGCTTGATCTGAAGGTGTGGGACTGCGGTATCCCCGGAAAAGAGAAGACAATGTGGGAGAAGGGTCTATTCAAGCTGACCATCACGTTCCCTGATGGTGCGTTGCTTCCCGATGGGTGACTTGTTTGCCACGGATTATGCTGACCGTCATCTCTCCAGAGTACCCTACGAAACCGCCGAAGTGTAGGTCCCCTCAGTTACATAGCAGGTGCTTTCAGTGTTTTCGTGCTTCGACTGACATGATATCACAGGCAAGTTCGTTCCTCCGCTTTTCCACCCCAACGTCTACCCCTCCGGAACTGTTTGTTTATCGATTCTCAACGAGGAGGAGGCTTGGAAGCCCGCGATCACTGTTAAGCAGATCCTACTCGGCATCCAGGAGCTGCTGAATACTCCCAACCCGGAATCGCCAGCCCAGGCTGAGGCGTATAGTCTCTTCAAGAAGGACAAGAGTGAATACGAGAAGAGAATCCGGAGGGTTGTCAGGGAGAACCCAGCTCCCTGATCGGGATCGTCTCTGGAGGAAGTTGGAGTGACACTGGGGCGACGACTACGAACGTTGATACGATCATCATGCCATAGGGAACGGAGTTGGAGGGAATATCGGGTTGACTTTGCTTTACGTTGCTTGGGGCATCCAGAGATTGCTGCTACAGGGCGGAACGGCAGCCTGAGTCGGCCAATACAGACATTGCTACCAGAGTGGCAATACATTCTGATAACCTGCGTCGTGATGATGATAACGCCACATTTGTTTAATTGTCGCCTCTCGGCGAGTAGAGACGTCATATAATACAGGCTGCAAGAGCCAAGCGGTTAAAGATGTTTGCATGCGACTCCAACTCCACTGTGAACGAGCTTCATCTTTTCCGCCAGCTGTGAGCGTGCTGTTTCGTCGATGTCATCTGAAGGCGTTAAGTCATTCTCGCACCCTGCTCTTCAGAATGCCAAGCCGAAGTCACCAAGGGTTTCTGTCGTCTCGAGGCGCCAGTCTGAACCGATGTCATGTTCTGGGTCTTAGCTTGACGAGCATGACGCACTAACCGGGGTCAGCGTTCTTATTGCTCTTGCTCAAATCTTTCTTGAGTAGGATACTCAGATTGGATTCTCTCAGTGCAGGCCCAGGTACGATACAGGTAGACCGCAAAAAAACACAAACCTCGAAGTGCCTGAAGACTGGTAGTCGATTTGTATCTTTGAAATGGCGGACTGCTTCCGTGGACTGGTAATCTAACGAAAATCTCTTCTGTCCATCACACTGGCCCAGGGCTAGAGGGAAGCTTTCGCAAGACCTTGTCTTGCGATATGAGTATCCAGGCGTAATTCTGCAGTGACGCATCAGACAACAAGGTTCAGTCGCTGTCGTCCTCAGAATCCTGGAAAGGGACCCCAAGGGCCGCCTTCAACTCCTTCATCCATTGACGAACCGGCTTCTTTCCCTCTCGCAATTCTCTGTAGAACTTCTGCAGTGGCTCTGGAAGCAGTCCTGCATCCAAGAATCCATCGTCGTCAACGTACATTTCCATGTATCCAATCATGGGTAGGGCAAATCCACCAATGCGTTGCCCCGCGTCCCGGGCGTACAGACGTAGAAAGGCTTCAAGTAGAATATGAGACTTTGGTACGATAATTGGATCTTCACCCGACTTGAAGAACCCGGAACCCCGACCTGGTCGCCACGGCGGAAGGCTTTGCTGATCGGACGCAAGTATGTATGACGAGTGGGGCTCGAGTATCGACGGAGATGGTAGAGACTCTCGAAGTGGTGGCATGAACCAAAGAGTGTCGGACTGTAGATAAATTCCTACCGTGATATCGGAAGTTCTGATATGGAAATGAATTACTGGGGGCGGTGTCCTCCTGTCTTTGGAGCTTGTGTGGCAGACCTCCGGGTTTGAACAATGCACCAGGTCGTCCGACCGAGCTAGAGTCTGCTCTGCAGTCCCTGCGCTGTCGTTTGGAACGACAAAGTCAATTGACTGGTGGTTTTCAGCCGATGATCTGAAAATCCCACGTACAATCAAGATCACTCACACTGACAATGGAGGGTACGCCGTGGACATTGAGAAGACAGTGACCCCAGAGGACACAGGTAACCTGAGCTGAGAAGAGAGTTCGCGAAATGGAAGCTATGAAGGTTTCTGACACGTCTACCATTGTTGCCTTGATTGTGCGGACGTTCGTCAAGTGCTCGTTGAAATTGTTGCGGGTGACCTTGAATGCCCACGGATGAGACCAAGGCAGCGTAGATGGCCCCAGCAGCCAGCTATTGGAATATGGACTGTGAAAGAATAGGCCATGCCGGAAACCCTGCACTGCTGTCCGGCGGCCAGGAGACGGCGCCCAGCAACGTCCATCAAATCAGCACCGTCTGACAGAGGTTTCTCGTCCTGTACAGTGTACCAGAGGCAATGCTGCGAGAGTTATCAGTTGGAGTCATACAATTCACACCACAGCACTAGACTCAGGGATCCAGTCTACAAGCAGCGCTGCTCGGATGCATCTGGGGTCCTGGTAGCCAGACTCCAATCGAACTCAAGGGTGGCCTCGGCACAGGTGACACCGGCGGGCTGGTCCCTTATCGTAGGCCGTTTTAGGTAATACGGAGCAGGTAGCGAGGGAAATTCAACGACGTGGCCAATGAATGCGACGGCCGAGATCGGGGAGCTTCACCAACTAAACTTGGTTGGGGATGACCTTTGCGCCCCCTGGACAATCGCGGGCAGTTATCAGCAGGCAGAAGAAGAAAAGGTGCCTGTTTGAGAGCCTTCACCGACCAGGGAATGAGGTGAAGTGGGCAAGGCAAAACGAGGTCGAGCCTAGTGTGATTCTGGCATTGGCATTCACAATGGAGAACACGGTCGCAGAAAAACGGGCTGGCTCGGGGCGGCGTCCATTGGAACGAGGAGGAAGAGTCATAACCTCTCGCCCAAGCCCATCCCACCTTTTAGTCGCGCCTCGCCTCCTGGAAATAAAAAAGTTTGGGCCTACTGAGCCACCAGACACACACTTCTCCCCATCCCCAACTCCTGCTTGCTTCTTTACCAGAGATACCCTCGACCGTAGCTCTTTTTTCCCACACAGTCGCCATCATGTGCGGTATCTTTGCGTGCCACCGGTGAGTCTTTCCTGCGCTCCTGCGCTGCACCACGCGGCGGCGCATGTGCCGGCTGCGGAATCGAGGGGCAATCGAGGACCCCGCCATCCACAACCACCACAATCGAGCTGACTCTGACTCCCACCTCCAGTCACCCCGACGTTGAGAAATTCAAGCCCACAGCCTTGAAGCTTGCCAAGGCGTATGTGACCCTCCGTTATCCCCTTCTCGCGACGTTCAATTGACTCTTTCCCTCGCAGTGTCAGGCACCGTGGCCCCGATTGGAGTAAGATTTGGCTACTAAAGAGTGGAAATCCTCGAGCATCTTGACTGACCATGTGACAGGTGGAAGCATCATCGCCAACAACACGAGTAAGCTTGTTGCCGAGCCCCGGCGGGAAAAATTGCTGACAATCGTGACCAGTCCTGTGCCATGAGCGTCTCTGCATTGTCGGCGTCGGTGAGTCGACATGGGCGGCGTGCGCGTCGCAACTCTTCTCCATGAATCCGTCCAAGGGCTAAACGTGAACAATAGAGTCCGGCGCCCAGCCCCTGACGAGCACCGACGAGAACATTGTCCTTGCTGTCAACGGCGAGATCTACAACCACCGCCTCATCCGCAAGCACCTCAAGCACTCATACCACTTCAAGACCACCTCGGACTGCGAGGTTATTATCCCGCTGGTGAGTCATGCGCACGCATCCCTGCTTCCCAGGCGTCGGGACCAGACATGTCTAATCTGACTGGGAACAGTATATGGAGTATGGCCTCGACGCGCCGAAGCACCTCGACGGCATGTTCTCGTTTGTCCTCTACGACAAGGAGCAGGACCGGACAGTTGCCGCCCGTGACCCCATCGGCATCACCACCTTCTACCAGGGCTGGAACTCCAAGCAGCCCGAGACTGTGTACTTCGCCTCTGAGCTGAAGTCCCTGCACCCCGTCTGCGACAAGATCGAGGCCTTCCCTCCTGGACACATTTACGACTCCAAGACCGGCAAGACGACAAGATACTTTGAGCCCACCTGGTGGGATGGCGAGCGCGTTCCTGAGAAGCCTCTCGACCTCAAGCTCCTGCGCGAGACCCTCGAGAAGTCTGTTAGGAAACGACTCATGGCCGAGGTCCCCTACGGTGTTCTGCTGTCCGGTGGCCTCGACTCCAGTCTCGTGGCTTCGATTGCCCAGAGGGAGAACCTGCGCCTGCAGAAGCTGGCGCTGGAGGCCAGCAACAGAGCCGCCGCCAAGGCTGAGGCTGCCAAGTCTGAGAACCCCGACGTGGGCGAGGGTCTCGTTGGTATCGACGACGAGGATGAGCTGTCGACTGTCACCTACCTTCCTCAACTCAACTCCTTCTCCATCGGTCTCCCCGGCTCGCCCGACAACAAGGCCGCCCTCGAGGTGGCCAAGTTCCTTGGCACCAAGCACCATGTTATGACCTTCACCATTGAGGACGGCCTCAACGCCCTCTCCGATGTCATCTACCACCTCGAGTCGTACGACGTCACCACTATCCGCGCCTCTACCCCCATGTACCTGCTGTCGCGCAAGATCAAGGCCATGGGTATCAAGATGGTGCTCAGTGGTGAGGGCAGCGACGAGGAGTTTGGCGGTTACCTTTACTTCCACGGCGCCCCGGACAAGAAGGCGCTCCACGAGGAGACGGTTCGCCGCGTCAAGAACCTGCACCTTTCTGACTGCCTGCGCGCCAACAAGTCGACGTCGGCGTGGGGTCTGGAGGCTCGCGTGCCCTTCCTGGACAAGGAGGTGAGTAGGCCTCAGCGGGATTTCCTCCTCCTCCCGTTTCTGACGATACACTGAATGAGTACATGCTGATATGTGACGCAGTTCCTTGAGGTTGCCATGAACATCGACCCTCAGGAGAAGATGATCACCAAGGAGAGGCTCGAGAAGTACATTGTCCGCAAGGCGTTTGACACCTCGGACGACCCCAGCGCGGAGCCTTACCTGCCCGAGAAGATTCTCTGGAGGCAGAAGGAGCAGTTCTCCGATGGTGTTGGATACGGGTGGATCGACGCGCTCAAGGACAACGCCGAGAAGCACGTGACGGACGAGATGATGAAGAACCCCAAGCCCGAGTGGGGCAACGATATTCCCGACTCCAAGGAGGCGTACTGGTACCGCACCATGTTCGACGAGCACTTCCCCGCGTCGTGCGCGTCGACGGTCGTGAGGTGGACCCCTACCTGGTCCAAGCAGACCGACCCCAGCGGAAGGTGAGTCTCAACAAGTCTGCGGCGAGGAGCAAAAATGATGCATAAGAAGGACCACTGTACTAACGCGTTGCATGACAGAGCCATTGCCATCCACGAGCAAAAGTACGAGACTGCATGAGCGTGCAATTTTGGGGCGGAGGGCGAGGAGGGGTAGACCCCAGCCAAGGTACCTTACCTAGGTAGCAGGCTGGAGGGGTAGATTTTGCATCGGGGTTTCAGGCTTTTAGAGGCGCTTGTGCCGCCAAAGATCTTTGTGGGTTTGGACGAAAATACGAAGACCGGCGGCCTAGATACCTTGGTTGATAGAATGACCTGGATGAATCTGACTGGCGCGAGGTGGTGATGACAAGCTTGCTCCCTTGTGTGACGCTCGCAAGGACGTTGATGGTGTGGGGTCAGGTTCAGTGACACCCTGACTTTAATGATGCTTGATGCAAGAGCGACAGGTGACAGGGTAGGCAGGGGTCCTGGTGGCAGGAGGTGTTCCTGGCAGGTCAGACCAGGCACGAAGAGTGCATTGGTCTTGCAGATTTGGAACAAATGGTGAAGGAGGCAGGTGGACGCTGCTGCCAACTGACACGGTAACGTTTCGAGGCCCCGTGCCCGTGTCGCCTGCTGCCTACGTGCATCACTCTTCCACTTCCCGGCCGACTTGCACCACCAGGCACTAGATACAGGCTGGCTTTCCAAATCCTTCGTTCTCAGGCCCCAAAGCGCATTTGCATCAACGCAAGCCTGCCACAGGGTAGATCCCCAACATTGTTACTTGGGAGGACTCATCGACCCTTCGCATTGCATCACCTGCACCCAAGCTTCCAAGTCACCAATCAACCATCCGCTGCCACCCCCCACGTGGAGCTACACACGTCTCGTTCTGGCATAGCTGTTTCTCTTGGTCACATATCCCGGACCGAGTTCAGCCGGGATTGCCCGTCAGCCAATCGACACGTCCCAAACAATTTTCCTGAGTCGTTCCCCCAATCCCCTAGATCGACTCCTTCGGCTCTCCTCCTGAAAAGGACAACCATCATCGCATTCCCATTCCCCACGAGAACCTCACATCCTCATCATACCTTTCATCCCGAAGCTCTTGCTCTCCTCCGCCTTCATCATGTCTGTCCCCAACTTTGCCGACATCGCCAAGGCGAGCAACGATGTACGTCTCGCATGCCTAGCCTGACGGTTCGGGAAGCTTCGCGCATCTGGGTGGGATTCGTTTGATCCCACCCGTGCGCGCCGCATGCACCCTTTCCAGAGCTTGCTCGCCATCATCAGCTCGATGCCAACAGCTAACCACCTCGGTGTAGCTCCTCAACAAGGATTTCTACCACCTCTCTGCCGCCACCCTCGAGGTCAAGAGCAACACCCCCAACAACGTTGCTTTCAAGGTCACCGGCAAGACTTCTCACGAGAAGGCCACCGCTGGCGCTGTGAGTTGCGCTCTCCCTGTCTCCATAATTCCCGAGGCAACCACGAAAATCATGGCACGATCATCGGCTGACCACCACCATCACACAGATTGAGGGCAAATACTCCGAGAAGGCTTCCGGTACAGCAAAACCACCCCGAAAAAAGAAGCCGCCGAAAGGAACAACAGGCGTTCACCGTATTCGACGCCTAGATCTCCAAGTGGCTCGGATCTACGGCTTCGGCTACGGAACACCGATCCAATTCGGCGCATGCATCGCCCCCGGATTCGCACAGCTGCTAATGTTCTATCACCGTACAGGCCTCACCCTGACCCAGACCTGGAACACCGCCAACGCCCTTGACACCAAGGTCGAGCTCGCTGACACCCTTGCCAAGGGCCTCAAGGCCGAGGGTGTCTTCTCCTTCCTCCCCGCCACCCAGGCCAAGGGCGCCAAGTTCAACCTGCACTTCAAGCAGCCCAACGTCCACGGCCGTGCCTTCTTCGACCTCCTGAAGGGCCCCACCGCCAACATTGACGCCGTCGTCGGCCACGAGGGTTTCCTCGCCGGTGCCTCCGCCGGTTACGACGTCAACAAGGCCGCCATCACCGGCTACTCCGCCGCCGTCGGCTTCACCGCCCCTGCCTACACCGCTGCCATCACCGCCACCGACAACCTCAGCATCTTCGCTGCCTCTTACTACCACAAGGTCAACAGCCAGGTCGAAGCCGGTGCCAAGGCCACCTGGAACTCCAAGACCGGCAACAACGTCGGCCTTGAGGTTGCCTCCAAGTACCGCATCGACCCCGTCTCCTTCGCCAAGGTCAAGGTCAACGACCGTGGTGTTGCCGCTCTCGCCTACAACGTCCTCCTCCGCCCTGGTGTCACCCTCGGCCTCGGCGCCTCTTTTGATACCCAGAAGCTTGACCAGGCTACCCACAAGGTTGGTCATTATGTTGTGTCCTGCGCAAACGCCAATAACATGCTAACATGCCACAGCTCGGTGCCAGCTTCACCTTCGAGGGTTAAGCATCTCCCCATCCCCTCCCTGCCTCCCCGGATAGCGTGGTCCAATTAGGTCATACCGATCTCCATTCATCCGTTGTTATCAACACCTCTCTTCCGCTCGGGCGGATGCTTGTTTCGATGTAGACTAGTTCTCCTGAGAGTAATTGAACCTCACGAAGGCGGTCATCCCGTCTCGTACCACCCAACAATAACGTTCGCATCATGTGGAGCAATTTGTATGAAATGTGATGTTTTGTATTATCGCGAGATGTCAATGTCTAATAACTGATGTGTCTTATGGGTGGCTTTCTTCTACGCTGCCTTGCTCTTCGACTTCTCAACGTCCTTCTTCCGCCGACGGCCCTGCGTCAAGCCTCCAAAGAAGACGTACGGCAGGAAAAACGTCAGGAACAAGATGCCGCTGATGGCAAAGAACAAGCCGACAGCCGAGTCACCCGACCCACTCGGCATGACGCCCTGCCCCTCCATACGCGTGCGCCTCCGACTGTCCTGCGCGCTCTGCGTGCGCGTGTGGCCCTCGCGGTCAAAGTGCGAGACCTGCGCCTCCCGCCTGTGTCCGTAAGGGTCCTGTCCCGGCCCCATTCCCGCCTCGCTCGGCCTGCCGGCACCAGGCGGCGGCGGCGGTCGCGTGCCGTGGGGCGTCGCGCCCGTGCCGCCCGTGCTGTCGTCGTGCGCCGCCTGCCGCTTCTCCGACTGCGCGCCCCAGCCGCCGCTGCGGTAGAAGCTCGGTGGCGGGCCGCGAAAGGCGGATCGCCGGCGCGAGAGGCCCGAGGCCGGGCGGCCGCCGGCCGAGCGATAGGAGCCGCGGGGCTGGGCGCCGCCGTGCCCGTGCCCGTGGTGCGCGTGGGCGTGGTGGTTGTGGCGGGCGTGGTCGCGGTCGTAGACGGCGCGCTTGGCGGGCGTGCCGAGCGTCGCGTAGGCTTCGGAGATGGCGTGGAATTTGGTCGTCGCCGTTGGGTCGTTCGGGTTGTGGTCGGGGTGGTGGGCTTTGGAGAGGGCATAGAAGGATCTGGGAGGAGGTGGGACGAGACTTAGTTGCGTGTTGTCGCGTGAGGGCGGTCTAGGGATCGAGTACCGAGTGCCAGGGAAGAGCACTCACTTTTTGATCTCAGAGGGCGAAGCATTGGGTGCTACCTTGAGCGTGGCGTAGTGGTCCTGGGCGCCTGCGCCGTCATGGCTGCGATGGAGGGCACGTGTGGTTGTGAAGGCGCGGAACTGTGATCTCGGAGGTAGGCGTGCATCTGAACGGATGAGAGAGGCCGCCGCTCGGATGGGGTTGTAGTATCGTCGCATCCCTCATCACGCATGCCGACGTCTCTTGTAGGGGATCAACACGAGAGGGAACATGTGCGAAGCTGACGAATGTCGGAAACAGGTCGCCTCGGAGCTCTCTGACAGATCGGTGACGAAATCGATCTGATATGCGCTTATCGGAGGCCAGGCCTTCTTAGGTGGCCGCCCATAGATCGGAAACATGCATCAATCAGGGTTATACCGTTATGCGTGCTGTTGATACGGTCTTGTCCTGATTGCTTTGGAGACACCGTCACAAATCACAGGCCGTAAAGAGACTGATAGAACTGTTGCTGAGTTGTAAAGTTGCCCATAGACTAGAGACGTCAACTTCTGAAGCATGATCTCCATGTTTGTGATCTGGCCGGACTGCATCCCTGAGCCCCGTGCGACCAGATAGCCACCACGCTGCTGCCACATCACTGCATCACATCCTCCATTTCACCCTAATTCGGGACATGAATGCTGTTGTTATACATGATACTCAAGCAATGACCTCAGCCAACGCTAATCGGACCCCTTGGGTTATTCGCTCTGAGCGACAAGAACGGGGTATATCCTCCTTTTCCTTCTATAAGCTCACCATGTTCACCATGCTCTTCGTAAAACTATTGCTCAATGCACGAGCCAGTGTCAACCCTCACGCAGATCCGGGGCGTGGCCTTTTGAACGGATGCGCCTCAGTGTTCAGCACCCATTCATCCAAGCTCAAAACGTCGTCATCGGAGAAAATGAGATAAAAGTACTTCAGAGTCTCCGAGAACCAGAAGCTCTCCATCGAATCGGTCTTCTCCGTTTCGCCGCCCTTGGGAACAATGACAGTCCGAATGGCCGAGTACGCCAGCTTCGTTTCCGTGGCGTTGACGATGGCCTGGAACATGTCCCAGGCGGCGTCGCGCCACTCCACGGCGCCCGTGATACGCCACATGTAGAACACGCTCTCGATGGCCTCGGGGCGCAGGAGGTAATGCGGGTCGCGAACCGAGCGAAAGCCCATAGGCATCGTGTCCTGGACGCCACGGCTGAACGTCTGGAGCTTCCACGCCTTTTCGGACCACTCACAGGCGGCTTGAAGGTCGGTATTGGGTGGCGTGGTGAGCTGGGCGCAGGAGATGTGAGAGCTGATCTCGGCCATGAGACCCGTGGGGAAGGCTTTGTAGGACCACACGCAGCCGCGTGTTATCTTCTCGGCGATCGACATGTAATCTGGCCGGTTGAGCAGGCGCGAGGCCAGGGCGTACATGCCGCCGGCGAAACATGACAAGTGCTGCATCTCCGGGACATGCTCGTTGGCCCGCGTCTTGTGGGCGTTGGTGTCACCAATAAAAAGAATATCGGCATTATCGGGAATCAAAGGTCTAAAGACGAGGTTTTTGGAGACGGTGTCCAACGCCTCTTCGGCCATCTTGGCGTACTGCGGATCACGGCCTCCCAGGAGAGCGTGCATTTTGGGCAGGTACTCGTACAGCGAGTCGGCCTGGCCCCCTATGGTGAAGTGGGTATCGGTGGCCAGCATCTTTCGATAGTTGAGAAAGGCAGGCCACATGCCGGGAATCAGCGTGTCCTGCTGGGTGTCGCGGAGAAATTGCTTGACACGCTCCGTGGCGTCATAGTACTTGGGGTCGCCCGTGATCTGGGACAGACGAGTGAACTCCATGGACATTGAGCATCCAGAGGCGGACGAATCGCGATCACCTCCGACCTGGTGGCCGTACTTGGCTGCGGAGAACTTGAACCAAAACGGAGGCATGCCGTTCTCGGTATCAAAACCAGCGTAGAGCATATCGCCCAGCTCCGTGGCTTTCGCCAGAAGCACGGGCTCGCTGCTGAGGTCGTAGGCGGAGAGCAGGCCGCCCAGATGGCGAATGGTCGTCTCGAACATGTTGATCGAGGTCATGGTCGTGTTGTCCCAGTCGATGAGGGCCACCGCCTGCACCGCCTGGTCGAATTCTCGGCGCAAACCCATGATCCAGAGGGTGTCGAGGCTGTCGACGATGCTGGCAGCGAAACCACCAAAGGGATTCTTGCCCTGTCCGGAGACGGGCATCAGCTCATCCCAGGTCCAGGCGTGTTTTTGATAACTCGCCCAGCTCCTCCGGAAGGCGTTGAGAACGGCATTGCGCCTCGATTGGATGACCTCGACAGCCGTGGCGGGACTGCTGGACTGGCTAGGGTCGCGCTGGACCCTGGGAAACGTGATGGGGTCGCCTTTGGGCAAACGGAGCAGCTTGTCGCGAGGATACTGACGCCGCAGGTTGGCCCAATCAAAGCTAGACCGGCGGTATAGCACGCCTTGCGTATCGGGTATGGGTTTTGGCTGCCTCCTTACACTGGGTGGTAGGCCAAAGTGCCAGAAGAGAAGCAGGATGAGCGAGATACATAGGAGGATTGGCCGTCGCGACGACCGACGAAGAGTGATCATTATGGCGGCTGTGTTGAAAACGTGGGCGCAAGCAAAATGAGCATCGCGATGCTCATGTCTTGCTGGACGTGATGACAGGCGCCTTGCGTGCGGCAGGTGAAGAAAGCTTAGAGGGTTGCAGGAACGACAGGTGACGTTGGTGTCTCACCGTGCGCTGGATGGATTTCATTGTCAAGAGAGACAGTGTCTGACCGTTACCTTCCGAATCCTGTGTGCCTCTTGCCAGGGAGGTATTTTAGGCGGTGCCTAGGGGCAGGCGGATCGTCAGTGCTCAGGGGGTGGAGGGGGGGAGGGCTGACGGGGGGGGGGCAGTGGGGGAACACGAGGCTAAGTCCACTGAAGCTTCACAAGCTTTCGCAAGCCTACCCGCTGTTCAACAGCAACCCCTGGCCTATAACCTGCACCGAAGCGCATGGGGAAGCCAGACAAGACACATCTGGTTCCACTCAGCGCAGTTTGTCTGAGCACCACTGAATGCATGACTCTAGTGACGAACACGAAGCAAGCCAGCCACATGTGTGGGCCTGTACTGGGTAATAACATTGCGACGCACGGCACTTGGCGATCCTTTGTTTGACAGTCCGGCGATCTATCAGACACCTGCCAGTCAAACTATCCGACGAGCCGCCGCGCACCGAGATGACGCCTGGTACCACGTCGCGACTGCCCTACGTGCCGCGCCGCAGGGCTGATCAGGTTAGGAAGTCGGAGGTCCATCCGAAATATTGGCATTCTATCCTCGACTTGACAATACACTACTAGATCTTACGAATGCATACATCGTCCATGACATGTTTGGTGCTTGCTGTTGTTGTACACTTGACAGTATGATCAGTCCCAGGCCTCGACTGCGGCCTCAATGAGGGGCCGGATGACCTTCCTCCCGGCGTCTTCCCGCTCATGCGTCCAGACCATCTGGCGCTTGCCCAGCTCGTCGGCCCGATGCCATGGCTTCACGTTCAGCGACTCGTCTGCCTCGACGGCTTTCACGACCGTCTCGAAAAGACTGTCCGCCTGTGTCTCGTTGATGCGCACATCGGTGCGGACCACCAGGACGATCTCGCGGATCTTGCGCTTCTTGCCGCTGGCATCCCTGGTCTTGTACTTGTTGAGGGCAACGCTAATGTCGGCACCGACCTGCGCCGTCCACGCCGCTTCGATGGCGAACCAGTCAAACAGCTCGCCGAACTCGGTCTTCTTGATCTGCTCCTCGAGCGAGTACGGGATCGACCCGAAGCCGAGGCTGACGGTGGGCGTGCGCGGCGACGGCGTGTCGACGAGGTCGCCCTTCCAGTCCCTCCGCAGCAGATCACGGACGCCGAGATGGTCAAGGTCCTTCTTGGCAGCACTGAGTTCGTCGTCGAGCTCGGCCATCTTGTCCTCCAGGTCTGTGCCGCGCCAGTCGCTCCGGTCCAGGACTCGCTGCGCCGTCTTGCGGTCCTCTTCGGTGGCATCTCGGAGTCCGCCGGCATCGATCGCGATGGCCGACAGGATGAGCTCGAGAAGCTCGTGGGGCATGTGGTACTCTTCCGGCAGGGCCTCGAGCTCGTCGAGCATCTGGCGCGCGACAATGGTCGTGCAGCTCGCCACCTTTTCGAAGATGCGCGGCTCGGCATGAGGCCCGGCGCCGTTGTCCTTGTGGTGGTCAAAGATGCTCAGAAGCTTGGCATCGTGCCACTTCCTCAGCGGGACAGGGTGGTCCACAATCACGATGCCTTTGATGTCGTTTGCCAGCGTCTCCGGATCCTCAGGAAGCTCTTCGATGGTGAGCAGGTCCGAGTGGCCTGAGCTCATCTGGGAGTTGTCGAGGGCGATCTTGTTCTCGGGTCGCAGATCGAGGGCATCGGTCGGAGTCTGCAGCAGAGCAATGGCCTTGATCGGGTTCGACGTGTTGAAAGTCGAGTGCTGTAGGTGATACGCCCAGGTGAGGGCGGCAGTCATGGAGTCGAGATCGCCGCCTTCGTTGCCCTGGACAATTGTCCACTCTGAGGACCGCCCTGCTTGCCAATCGATGAGGAAGCGCCTCTTCGTCTCGCGCGACCATTCGCTGAAGTGTCCGACGCCGGTCTCTCGAGGTCCTTGTGCGGTCTGCGTCGAGTCGGGCTCGGCCATGACGTGCTGTTGCGGCAAGTCTTCGAGCGGCTTGGCCTCGGCGAACAGACAGGCGCCTAGCGAAGCCCCGAGGAGGCACAGCTGCGAGAGATGCATGGTGAATGATCGGATCTGCGCGAGGACAAACAGCCAGCGCCAGGTTCCAAACTTGAACGAAAGTAAGGTGTTGGGTGGTAAGTGGGTGGAAGGATGGCAGCTGAGAACACGAAGAACTGACCCAGTAATAAACGGGGTTGGACGCGCTTGCTTACATGACGTGAGAGCTCAAGCTTAAATAGTGGAGCATCCGTTTCGGGCGCCTGTGTCTTGGCGGTCACACATATACTCTCGCGGTCCCCTCACAGCATCTCCGGCCATTGATAGGTGTGAGGATTATGCACCTACTGTAGAAGCTTACGTACGTATGCATGAGTATCTACTCAAAATGCCGCTTTAAGACAAAGTCCTCCTCACAAAGACCGCGCAACTCCACGTTCAGGTGACACAAGACAACCAGCCTGGGCCGCTTCCTCTCCTGTACCAAAGTCCTGGTATTTGTCAAGACCTCCGGGGGAAGCGGCGGACATCAATCATACAAGGCGCGCTTGTCTGTGAACCCTATCGCAGGGCAGGTGTGCTTCTTAGGCAACACCTCTCATTTTCTTGAGTTTTCTTGGAGGATCTGGCGGGCCGACGCTCGGCGATCTGTCCTTCTTGAACATGCCGCTGAATCGACTCTCCCGAGGCGCCAATGGCTGGATTGGTAGCTGCTGGGACGATGAAGGGTAGTCGGGCTCAGAGGGCTCGTATGTCTCTTGTATCTGGTCCAGCGGAGGCATGGCCCCTTCCGGGTGGTGGAAACGCTGGTTCTCCGCCTCGTAACGGCCCCGTTCGAGGACGTCCTCGTTCTTCTGGACCGCTACGCTGTCGGGCTCGTGGAACCGT
The DNA here is from genome assembly GCF_003724135.2 of Verticillium nonalfalfae. Taxonomy (NCBI): domain Eukaryota; kingdom Fungi; phylum Ascomycota; class Sordariomycetes; order Glomerellales; family Plectosphaerellaceae; genus Verticillium; species Verticillium nonalfalfae. Next base: position 114,320 of record NW_021167255.1, on the reverse strand, counting down.
TTGTCGATGGAGGAGTTGAACGTCCCGCGCAGGAGATCACCGGCACCCTGATAACAACGTATTATTCATCGTGCTCAAAACACAATTAGGGGAGGAGGGGGGGGGGGGGGGGTAGGCGTACATGTACTCCGGCCGCAGCCCGCTTCAGGTTGTCGAAAGTCTTTACTGACCCTAGACCCTTTGGTGTACTGTTGCTGCCGAGCCGTGCGTTATTTCCCTGCGCCTCGTGCGGCAATGGTTGGTTTGACGGATGTGCATAGTCCTGCGGTCCTTGGTCCGACGGACTGAAGCCTTCTTGGGGCTGCATGGCGGTTGCGAGAGGCCTCGTCTGGTTAGGCATACCCTCGAGAGACCGTCTGGCATTCCGTTCCGGTATCACGGGAGGTGGGTTCCTTGCCTCCACCGGGGTCATGGGCGAGGTCGGCTCCTGGGGCGGAACAAGGCCCGCTCCGGAAGCTCCTGGCATCTGTTCATCCTGTTCTACCTGGGTAGGGGGCTCAATGCCCGTCGGCAGCTCGGTGGCTTTATCATGCGGCCGTTCGATTATGGTTTTCTCCTACACTTAGCGAACAGTCCGGGGTCATAGGAGAAGATAGCTGTGGAAGGGATCACGGATGTACGTACAGCGCCGTCCTGGCCAGTGATTGTCGTCGTCGTCGTCGTCGTTGTCGTCGTCGTCGTGATGGTCTGCCCCGTATTGGGGTTGCTGTGGGTTTCCCTCTTGATGGTAGGCGATGTGTACGACGTCGGGCCCCTGAGTGCTTCTTCCGTTGGGTTGGACATTGATGTTGGATTGCTTGAAGGTTCACTGCGGGATAGACCGTTGGTGCTCTTCGAGATGTCCGACGGCGATTGTGTGCTCAGAGTTGTGTCGGGCTTGCTGCTGTTCTCTGAAGAGGATCCAGCGAGCTGGCTGTCCAAACTCGAGTTTGGGATCGGTTGTTCTGTGGTTTTGGCTTGGCTTCTTCCGCCCAATATGTCCATCAATCGAGATCGCCTGCCTTTGGAATCCGCTGTCGACATTGCGAACGAGATGGATCACACACTCAATGCTGCTGGTATGTTCGTCCGTTGAATAGGAGTTGTTGCGTCTCTGAATAATGCCACCGCAAGCCATGTACAGATGGAACCTGCTTGGCTGGGCATGATCCTTGATGAGGTCATCTCCCCCAGTGCACCACTTGGCTTCGCAGGCGTTGGAGGCCACGACAGATGACGTCGCATGGCTGATCGTCATACCCCGACAAGGCTACTAGCTTTATGCACAGCACCTGTATCCCACGGCATTCGCGTGCCGACATCTCACTCTTTTGTCGAGAAGGATTGGTCGTGAGCTCATGATTTATGGGGGTGAAATACGCACTCCCCTGGGCGAGGATCACGTCTTGGCAAGAAGCCTCACCCTGACCCTTAGAGGCTCCAAATTGAGCCTCCACCTGCTTGTATCTATCCGTCAGATCTCCTGCGACAGGAACATCGAGCGGTTGTGTGCCAGGGCCAGAATGGCGTTTTAGGATGTGGAAGTGGTTTTCTACACGTTGGACGCCATAACGGACTGAGCGTTGTGGTCTGATGTGACAAAAAATGAAACGACCTCAGAATGTAGACTTGCTGTATTATGAAATAAAGTGTAACGACAGAGTACACCTGCATTGGAAACCGTTTACCTGCCTCATCCTAATGACCCCTTTCGTTGTGATGTAATGGATATCCCTTACCACAGCTGGAACGGCTGAGTATCTGCTTGAATACTCTACACAGGCTGCGCGCTGTCGTCATTTTGAACTCCGAAAAAGAAATGAAATGACCGGTATCAGCGAACGCAGAGCGACGTGGCAGTATGCTGTGCGCGGGGTATCATACATCCCCTTACTAGCATGCACATACTAAAGGCCTATACTCATGGTACACTCCATATAGCTATTTTGCGCGTCCGTCTTCTGGGGAGAATTAGCTACTCATTGTGGTGGTCAGATATTCTTCGTTCTTCATTCATTTGATTCCCGGATGTATTCAGCAACATGTAGTGCATGCGAAGCAGAATCAAGACAGTCCGTACGAGTTCGATTCACGATATTCTTCCCGTAACAAAGCTGGCTCCAAGACCGCTGTGTGCAAGCGAGGGCCGGGCGGAAACCTATCTTGGCCCAGAGGAGCAAAGAGGATCCGTCTGTTGGCAGTACTCTTTCTGGCGCTCGAGAAGGACTAGAAAACAACTCTTGAACATTGCACAATCCAAGTCCGGCCAGAACAGCCCGATACACATGGCAACAGGTTAGATACGGTACCCTGTCTGGTACCACTGTACCTAGTCAGAAGAATACGGGCAACAATCATCATGAGCAATCGGGGAGTATTGGTGTGAAGCGAATGACTGTATTTAATGTTGACGCGAAGTAACTCAACGAACGACCCCGACACTAGCTCTCCGGACCGGGAACCACGTGGTGATGTGCTGGCTGTAGCGTGCCGAAAGCTCGAGATGTATCGGTCTGATTGGGATACTGTACAATCAACCAATCCTAACATGCCGAAGCATACGGACTACCCGGACCTCATTGTCGTTTAAACCCTGCTCCACCGAGCGTGAGCTTCAACCCGAGTTTTGAGACATGACGTCTCACTCCTATTGCCTTCCCTGCGATGGCCTTTTTGGAAACCGCTCGCCGCCACAAACTCCGTAAGGGCTATTCGCCATCTCTCGTTCGACTGTCTCATGATTTGCACCACCTTGATGTTCAGCAGCGCAAGTACACTGCTTGACTGTCGTATGCGCACAATCAGGTCCGCCCAGGCAGCGTGGTAACCGTCGGTAGGTATCGCTAGGGCGAACCGCCTGACACGTCAACCAGCACGCTATCGGCTGATGTTGTGATGCGGATTCCTTCGAGACAGCCTGTTGTCATTTGACCAGGCATGTCCTCGGGCACTCGTCGAGCCTTGGGTTGCCATGTTGTATAGCTTGCGGCGAGCTGAACCCAGTGGGGGCAATGTCGAGACGACTCATACATGACTTTTGATGTCTACCGTCTCGTAACTCAGTCGAAGCCGCCGCCAATCTGACTGTGGAAGGCAGTGCTGACGCTCTTTTCATCGTCATCCTTGTCGAAGCGACGTCCGTAGCCATTGCCAGGGCCATTTCGGTTCCCGCTGGTCGAGTTGACATATTGCGTGAGACGGTCGCTGCGGCTGTAAGATGCCGGCCGCATACCGTGAATGGCATCTTGAAGACCCGCGCCCAGGCTGACACCGCCCTGACCTACTCCCTTGGCCCCGATGACACTAGCGCTTGCATCGGTGTACTCAGAATTGGCCACACTCTCGCCAGCGATGCTCTCTGCGCCGCGAGCGGCCCTGCGATTGCCAGATCGACCAGTAGGGGCACCTGGTAGTCCGGGCCAGGTTTCGTGGCCGAATCCGGAGAAGAACTGAGGGTAGGTCGTGTTGAGGCCGGCGCCGCCGAGGCTGGAGCTGTGAATAGAGGAGACGTCGTCAGGAATGTAGGACACGACCGAGCCTGTATCAAAATCGCGGACAGAACCGCCAGGAGGACCGTAACGGCTGCCATTATTGTTCCCATTGCCGCTGCTGTATCCGCCGGCAGCGTATTGGTTAGGCTGGTTGAACTTTTGACGGTACGGCGTCTTGGGTTTGCCAAACTGGAGGAGGGAGCTTTGCAGGTTGGTAAGCGGGCCCTCGACGAGACACTTGCGGTCCTTAAAGTGGACAAGGAGATGGTGCCAAAGCTCGTGCTTAGACAGCACCTTGGGGTTACCGAGGATGACGAGGCCGTACTTCGCACGCGTGAGACCAACGTTCAGGCGACGGGGGTCCGAAAGGAAACCGATGCCTTGGTTGTCGCTGGAACGCACGCAAGAGAGCACGATGAAATCCTTCTCTCTGCCCTGGAAAGCGTCGACCGACGCCACCTCGACCTCCTTGTAGCTTTCCTTCTTGAAAGTGCCCGTGTTCTGCATCGTGCTAACGATGTAGCTGCGCTGGCCTTCGTACGGGGTGATAACACCGATGTCCTGGGGCTTAACGCCTGCCTTGAAGAACCGAGTCACAACCTTCTCGACGTTCGAAGCCTCGGTGCGGTTGAGATAAGATGTGCCGGAGGCTGAGATCTCCTCGTTGCCTAGGTTCGACCAGAACATCATGGGTGTATCGGCAACGGGCCACGGGAAGTCGACATCGCGGCGGAGTCGCTGGGCGTGCGTCACGCCGTTTTGAAGGGAGCCATCGTAGAACATGTTGGATGGGAATTCCGACAGGCATGGGTGCATGCGGTACTGAGTGTTCAGCCGAATAGGCTGCAGGCGCAGATTCACCAGTCGCTCGAACAGAGACTGGTTAAGGCCTGCCTTCGCTGCCTTCTTGTTCATGATGACTGGGCCCAGCTGCTTGTGATCGCCAACAAGAACCACCTGCTTGCAACCGAGAACAAGAGGAATCATACATTCCGGCTCAGCAGACTGGGTCGACTCATCGATCAAAACGTTGCGGAACTTGATCTTAGAGAGACGGGGATCGCCAGCTCCAACACAGGTGCAGCAGACGACGTCAGCGTTGTGTAAAATGTCACGCTCGGCAGCCTTGGTCAGCTGCTTGAACTTCTTCTCATCCTGGCTGGAGAGTTCGCCAAGCTCGGTCTTCAGCTGTGCAAGTTTGACAAGCTCGCCATTGCTGTCGTTCATACGGACTTGTTCGTGGAGAGCGAGGAAACTGACAGAGGACTCAACATCCTCACGGGACTTGGCTGTCAAGCGCACGACCTTGAGCCCTGTGCGGTGGATACGTTCGCAAAGTTGATCGACGGCAACGTTAGAAGGCGCACAGACGAGGACCTGTCCTCCGCTGCTCTTAGCGAGATGGTAGATGATGGTCGCCGACGTGACGGTCTTGCCAGTGCCCGGGGGCCCCTGGATGCTTCGCAGCGTTAGCAGTGCGCAGAATGTCCAATGACGTGGAGTGTTGACTTACAGACTCAGAGGCGTTTGAAGGACCGCCTTGATGGCAGAAATCTGGGACTGGTTGAGGTCGGGTAGTCCAGGAGCGGTAAACTTCTTCGGCATGGCCGTCTTCATAGGCGCGACCGCAACGTCACGTCCAAGCAGCTTGTGAACGATGAAACCCGAGACACTGTTGTCATCAACAGCGAAAGTCTTCATGGCGAGCTGCATGCGGTCATATGAAGTCGCCTTCCACACATAATCGGCCGAAAAGTTGTGGGTGCACTCGGTTGGGACCGTCTTCTCGTTACCGGCCTTACGCAGCTCCAGAGTGACCTCGTCAGAGTGATTGTTGGGAATCTTGATCACGTAGCCAACGCCTTCCCAGGCTGGACGAAGCTCTCCCTTGTAGCGGAGTCGCATCTCGTCACCAACAGCCAGCTTCACATCGCCGGACTCTATCTTGTGAAGCTCGAAGCTTGCAAGATGCTTGCCGTTCAGGCCGTAATCCCAGCGAATCTGAAGGCCGTCCTCCGATTGCGCTTCCTTGAGCTTCTTGTCGTAGTCGGACTCCATCTTGACCAGAGGGCCAAAAACATTCTGGTACTGAAACGGGTCTTCGTACTTGAGCAGCACAGGATGAGGATCGTCATCAATACTGGTCGCCTTGTCCAAATCGGCAACCGTTGCCGTCATATCCTCTTTCCACAGTTCCTCGAGCTTAGCCATGACATTCGGGGTCAAGTGACGGGCGCGCAGCTGCTCGGCGTCTGAGGGCGTTGCGACCAGCCACGGGAGGAAGGCGCGCTCCTCAATCAAGGGCTGCCATCGTGAGATGTCCCAGCTCATGTCCTTCGAGGAAGTGCTGGCGGCGCATGGCTGTCGGCAGAGAAGAACGACGACGGTATCGGCTTTGGCAGGGATGAATCCCAGCAGGAAGACGTTTTTGCTTCCGCAGTTGTAGCACTCGAGGATAGTGTCGCCAAGGGTCGATTCAGGGTGAAGCTGGACTTCTCGGTGGCGAGCGCGAACGAGATGGTTGACAATGTGGCTGGAGGTCGTGTTGCCGCGAGCACTGCAGAACCATTTGTTGCAGCCAAGGCACTTGACAACGGAGCTCGGGGAATGGATGCCGCAGTACCTTCATGGATCGTCAAAGTCAGCAGAGGGCCAGAGTCGCATTTCGGGAGAAGTGGGGTAGCAAGACGTACGAGCAGGCATGCGCAGGCAGCTCTCTTTCCTCCTCTTGAGCGTGACCGAGTTTCAGGTCTTGCAAAGCGCCAACGGGTGCGCTCGTCAGACTGTCATTATCCTCCTCGTCATATAGCTCAGTCTGATTGTCGTCGTCATCGGCGCGGCGTCGTCCGCCGCGGCCCCCAAACTTGCCACCATAAAGGAGGCTTTCGTCCGCATCGATAGTCGAGAGGTCGTCGGCGCCGGCCTTGATCGCAGCAGCGGAATCGGAGATCAAGTGGTTTCCGAGGTGAGTAAAGGCTCCCTCCATGATCGCGCAGCGACGGGGGAAGTGATTGTTGTCAAGAGTTCTGCTCGGATAAAGCACCCTTGGAAAGATCAGCAACGAAGTCTTCGGTCGCTCGAATGGCTGAGCCGACAGCAGTGGCCTTCTCCGAGCGTATGGAAGGGAGTAGCCTAAGTTCGAAGATTGTGCGACTCACCGGACAGTATTTTCGGTATGTCTCGCAATAAGGTCCCGTTCGGCAGGGTCTCGGGTGCGGCTCTGGGTCGTGCGGGAAGAGATTCGGGGTAATGTGAGAACAGGGCAGGTCACATCATACCGACCAGCGTGCAGGTTGGCTTGGTTGTCGTGCGTGCTATGTGAGGATGCCTCGGATTTGCAGTTGTGTTCGAGGGCACAGTGGCGCTGTCTCGGTGCAAGTCGCGCGAAGCTTGATGATCCTGGAATTCAAAGACGGCGCCCAAAGTCAGATTGGCCGATCACTAAGGTATGATGGCTTGCTCCCTCTTTTTTGGTGGGATGCCCCGTTATCGCCATGTGACGCCCCCGCGATAAAGATAGCACGGGCCATTTCGGTTCCGATAAGGAAAGATTATTCGGGTCGTCAAGATTTCTGGAGGCTTTTGGCGAAGCCGACCAAGGACGAATGCGACATTCGATAATCTCGACCACCTGCGTACACGAACGAAACCAAGGGCCAACCGCGCCAGCCGGAGTAGACGACAGAAGGAAATCTTCGACCATAACCGACCCCGACCCGAAACGAAACAACTGCCGACCTTGTGCACGCCTCGCGTCACCGAATCGCCGTCATGCTGGTGAGGACTTTGGCAGTCAGATAAAATGGGCGCAAACTAATGCATTTCAGCGCAAACAAGCTAGGCAGCGGAGGGACTACCTCTACAGGCGCGCGACGGCCCTGAAGGAAGCAGAGACCGCAGAGAAGAGAGCCCAGTTGAGGGAGGCCCTGGCGTCAGGGAAAGCATTGGACCCCTCCATTGCGAAAGATCAAAAACTCCGAAAGGGTATGTGACCTTCATGACGAAGACTATTTGCGGCGCACAAATTTTGAAAGATCAACAAGCGGTGATAATTCAGATCTGATGGTCACTCGGTGGACTGTTGCCAGGAGACACGACAGAAGGCCACTAACACATGTATCCCAGACTACCAATACGATGAAGCTGGCGACATCAACGCAGCGGCGGATCAGCTCGACGACGAATACGCCGCAACTTCGGGCCTGAGCGAACCGAGAATTCGTATGTGCATCCTCCCCTATATACTCTTCTGAGGAAAAGGACTAAAACCCCACAGTTGTCACAACTTCTCGAGATCCCTCCAGCAGACTCGCAGCCTTCTCCAAGGAGATAAGGTTGCTGTTTCCTACCTCGGTCCGGCTCAATCGTGGCAACCTCATTCTGCCTGACCTTGTCATGTCTTCCAAGACGAACGGGTTGTCTGATCTTGTTCTACTGAGCGAGCATCGAGGTACACCCACGGCTCTGACCGTCAGCCACCTGCCTTTTGGGCCTACCGTGTCCTTTTCTCTTCACAACGTGGTCATGATGGCCGAAATCAAGAGCCTTGGCACAGTCAGCGAGCAATATCCCGTATGGTTCCCCTGAACCATCATTTTATGGCACGGTGCCAGAGACTAACATAGGCTCTAGCATCTCATCTTTGAAGGTTTCAAAAGGTATGTACTTGTAAAAGATCTGTATCGGCAGCACGTGGCACGGGCGCAAACGCCGAGAGGCCGAAACTGACTGGATATCCACAGCCCACTAGGAAAGCGAATCGTCACCGTGTTGAAGCATCTGTTCCCACCGAGGGAGCCCATAACGAGCAAGAACCAGGTGGGAAGCCGAGTTGTCACCTTTGTCAACGAAGACGACTGTATCGAAGTCCGACAGTAAGTTGCTGGCCGAGAGCGCCGCACCTGGAACCTACTGACCGCTCGGTGTAGTCACGTCTTCGTTCGAACATCCTACGACTCAGTGGAGCTGGCTGAGGTTGGGCCTCGAATGACCATGAGGCCGTTCGAGGTCAGAGCCGGAACGCTGGAGGCCAAGGGCGACGTGGAGTGGCACCTCTCACAGTACACGCGTACGGGCCGCAAGAAGAACTACCTGTGAGGCGACATGTTTGCTGTTTTGTCGTCAGGAAAGTAGACGGCGGAGCCAGCCGTACAGGGACATGAGGCAGAGGAGCCCCTCGATGGTATCTCTGGCATAGTGATCACACAGGGTGTTGAAGAAGCTGATGACACACTCCCTCACCAGGACGTTGATGAGATGGCCATGCGGCAGCATTGCGAGAGATGTAACGGCTGGCCGAAGCAGTGGTAGGTAGCACGAAACCAGCACTTGAGTAGCCGTGATTACCTTACTTTATGTAAGGTTAGGCCTATGGAGGCAGCTGCAGCCATCACGAAATGCTCCGCTATGTGGGACATGAGTCCACGGCGAGGCTTCTGCGTTTGGGAATAAGACATGGAAGAGAGTTGAGGACGTCTGGACAAAGGATGACGCAGAGCACCAAGACGATGTACATCAGGCAAGGGCGAAAGAAGCCAATGTCGGTGAAAGGAAAAAAACTACTAAAAAACTGGACGGCGCTGGAAAAGATACCAATAGACGAACCCATGATGATCACATCTCAAGCGCGTGTAGGACATTCTATGCAGTCATGCCTTGTGATGCATCGTCAGGAAGCCAGCGACGTCTCCTACTGTGCAGATTGCACAATAACAGATGCAGGTCGCAGGCGATGCCGGAATGTGGACAGGGTTTGAAAAAGGCAGCCATGAACCAATGGGAGGTGGGCGGTGTTCGATGAACATTCTACAAGAAATGGACATCATCAGATGGTTCCGATCTGCCGAGACTAACAAATTGAACAATAGATGGATGCCTAATGCGGAGGTCGCGAAAGCCGATGCGAGGCGTGTGTGGCAACACGAATTAGACGAGCTTACAGTGCGAAGCCCGAAGAGGCGAAGCACAGCCCAGTAGCTTGCGAAGACTGCGGACGACGACGACGACCCCGCCGCCCTATTTTCGGTGGCCCGCAGTGGCATGGAGAACAGAGCCAGCACTGATGGAGTGATGGTTCGCTGGACTGGAGGGACTGGCGCAGCCACAAGTCTTGGAACGGCACAGGCGTGTTGGTCAAGCCGGTTCGGGATCTCACGCTGCTGCATGGGCGACCTTACATGCAGGGCAGCCACGCCAGCGTGGGCTCAGTGACAGACATTCGGAACATGGTTCCAGATGTCCCATGGAAGGGAGGCTCCGCTGAAGATATTGGGCACCTGTACTTGCACGCCGCCCGCTGGGTGTCGTCTGTTACGTGTGTCAAATGACCAACCAAGCAAGGTAGTTGGCTGTGACAAGGAAGGGTCGCGAATCTCTTTCGATCTCGGTTTGGCTGTCATCTCATGCCAGAACAAAGAAGAGAACAGAAGGCCCTGGCGCTGAAGGAGCGTGGGCGCTGAAGGAGCATGTGCTCACCCACCTGCACTTTCGGCCATTTCAAGCCCCGGAGCCAGGCTACGCACAGCCCCCAAGGCACCTGTATGTACCTTCAGAGGTAGGCAGTTCCGTAGGACTCTGTCTACGGGTGGGGAGTCCTGGCACGAAGCACAAAAGAGACTGCTGTCCGCCGCCCCCGAGCTGCCGGCCAAGTTCGATTCAGCGCTCAGACAATCGGACCCCAGGCCCCAGCAAGCACCACAGACACCCGAAGCCCCCCCCCCCGTTCAGCACGCAGAGCATCTCACTGTGCCCTTGGAAGCTCGCAGGGATCCCCAGGCCCAGTCAAGACCCAAGCTTCAACGTCATTTACCCTTGCCGTCCCATTCTTCTGTTCACTGGCCAGTCAGATCGCCGCATCCGCAAACTTTCGACAGTCCAGGTACCCCGTCCGCGTGCAGGTCCTCAGCAACCGGGAATCCCATCTCACCTTAGTACCTACCTCACTCCCTCTCCCTCTCTCTTGTCAATACCTTGCACGCTCCACCACTACCTCACCTCCGGACGGACCGTTTTGATCACAACAAATTCCTCTCCTCAATTCGCCCGCCGCCACCATTCAGCCTTTTGCGAATACATCGACTACCAACGCTCTGCGCGTCCATCGCGCCTCTCTTAATTCTTAGCCCATCATGTCGTACGGACAGTACAGCCAGAACCCCTATGCCCAGGGTCCCGCGGCCGAGGGCGGGTACGACCACAACCAGGTAAGCCCACCTGCCCACCTCCACCCTCGAGCGCAATTGAAGCCATCACCACCATTCTAACATTGACCTCTCTCTCTCCGTCAGAACCAGAGCCAGCAGCAGTATGGCGGCGGCCAGTATGAGATGCAGCCCTATGGCCAACAGCCACAACAGAACCAGGACCAGAGCAACCCATACCAGCAGCAGCAGCAGCAACAGTCATCCGCACCCACCACCATCAGCCAGCAAGACTTTCTCGGTCGCGTACAAAATCTGCGCAACGAAATCCGGACCTTGACGGCTGACATTGAGCACATTGCTCAACTGCACCAACGCGCGCTCTCTTCCGCCGATTCCGTCGCCTCCGACCAGTTGAACAATGCCGTTGCCCAGACCCAACTGCGCAACACGCAGATCACCGAGGAGATCAAGTTCCTCGAGCGCGATGCCGCCCGCACCCAAGACGCCTCCCGCGCCTCCAAGCAAGCCCAGCTGAACTCGGTCAAGAACACTTTCAAGGACGAGCTGCACCGTTACATGCAAGTGGAGAGCGAATACCAGAAGCGCTACAAGGAACAGATTGCCCGTCAATACCGAATCGTCAACCCGGATGCCACGGAAGAGGAGGTCCACGAGGCCACCGAGGTTGACTGGGGCAATGAGGGTGTCTTCCAGACGGCGGTATGTCCCTCCCACCTTCTCTGTCTCTCCTGCCCTCGACCTCCCACATGATGCTAACACCTCGCTGCAGCTGAAGAACAACCGCCTGGGCCAGGCCAACTCGGTCCTCGGCAACGTCCGCGCCCGTCACAGCGAGCTTCAGCGCATCGAGCGCACGCTCGCCGAGGTTGCCCAGCTATTCCAGGAGATGGCCGTCCTCGTCGAGCAGCAGGAAGCCGTCGTCGACGCCGCCGAGCAGAACGCTGTCAACACGGTCGAGAACATCCAAAAGGGCAACGAGCAGGTCGAGGTTGCCAACAAGCACGCCCGCAACCGTCGCAAGCTCAAGTGGTGGTGCCTCCTCGTCGTTGTGCTCATCATCATCATTGTCGCACTTGGCGTCGGTCTCGGCGTCGGTCTTGTCAAGAACTCCACCAGCTAAGCGTTGCTTCGATATATGATGGGCGCGCAAGGGAAGAACCACCAGAAACGCTGCATCGCTACTAGACTTTGATGCGCGACGCCCAACCCTGAGCAGCAACGGCGCAAGAGCCTTTCCCTCTACTTTTTTACACTTAACGCTGCGCCTCCCACGCCATACTTCTGGCGCAACGGGGGCCTTTTCTAATAGGCGTGTTCTGTCTGGTTTGGCAGGAACCGGCAGTTTACGCCGCGTCGCTTGGGCCTTTTGCAAAGTCTCTGACGGCTACATCTTTGTGGATGAAATACTTTGTAGAAGGGAGGGGAGTGAGAAGGGGCGGCTTGGGAGTTTTGTACGTGTTACTTGTATTTACTTTTCTCCCAGGACGGTCTCCTGAGCCGCCCCCGGTTTGGATCCGATGCTGGTAGTGAGAGCAGATATCTCATTGATCGTAATTAATAACTGGAAACTGAAACGAAACTGTCAAGACGTTGAAACGAGGTGATGTACAATCTCTGCTGTAGCATGTTTACCATGCGCCACTTGACCACGAGGTTCTGGTTTTCCACGGCAGACTCTCCCCTCGTGTATTCGGAGTGAGCCAGACATGTTGCACAAGACATACAAACGACACACTGTCATAGACCATGGACGCGGTGTTACAGGTGAGTGGAAGAATTACATACTACCTATTTGTACAGGCTCAGCACGCCGTGCACTGATGCCCCGATACATAGTACAAAAGACAACCCTATCTGCCTCCGCCCCCCTGCCTTTTCCCCAACATGACCCTGAGTCGTGACCCTGAGTCGCACTCCGGCTAGAAGGCCTCCCCCCTTTCTTGTAACGGAGCAAGGGAGGGGAGCCAAGGAGGAAACCGTCGATTTTTGATTTGACCTTGACTCCCACCTTGACAGTTCCTGCGAGAGCCAGGCAGGCAGTGGGCAACCCAGAAAACTCTCTATCATACAAGGCGCCCTCGAGCCCGACCATCTGGCCTGCATTCGTAAGGCGCATCGTGTCTCCGTAAACCCCCCTCCTTCCCCGGTCTCTCATCGTACACACCCGCTTCCAAATCTTTGCCCCTCCGCGAACGAGGACAAGACCCTTACCGGCCGAGCGCCGGGTTCATGCCCTGTAGCCTCGCGGCGAGCTTAGGGTATTTCTCCTGTACCTGGAGCTGCGTGCGGGTGGCCTCGGCGTAGGACAGAGCATTGACAGTCTCGCCTTCGGTGCGGGCCAGCTCGGCGGCGCGCTCGAAATACTTGAGCGCCTCTGTCACCTTGCCCTGCTGAAGGAGAAGCTGGGCCATGGTGGCGACGGCAATGTCGCATTCGGGGTCGACTGCAGAACGGTTAGCGCCAACCGTTATGGACAGGGATTTGTCGAGATGCCAAGGGGGGACGGGGGAATACGTACTGATAAGTGCCTTCTGGCACAGCTTCTCGGCCTCGGTAAAGTCCTGCTTCTGCTGGAAGAGGCACAGGGCCTTGTTGATGAGGGGCAGAACGTTCATGGCCATGGGCTTGGTCTTCTTCTCCATCTCGATGGCCGTGTCAAACTTCTCCACGGCCTCCTGGAAGTTACCTTGGTCAAGCAGCAGCTCACCGTAGTAGTTGTAGACATCTGGCACCTCCTTGAAGTTCTTGATGCAGCGGCGGAAGATGGACATGGACGAGGCGATCGAGCCCATCTTGTACTGCGTGACACCGAGCTGAATGTGCGAGAAGATGAAGTCGCGGTCGAGGTCGATGGACTTCTGGTAGTCCTTGGCCGCATCAGAGAATTCGCCCTTGATGAAGTGGAGCTGAGCACGGTGGTAGTAGATATCGGGGTCGTCGGCGTTCTGCTCAAGCGCCTTTTCAAAGTCCTCGGCCGCCTTCTCGGGAGCGCCGAGCTCCAGGTTCATACTGGCGCGCTTGATGTAGCTCTGCGTCAGGCTAGGGTCAAGCTCAATGCTCTTGGTTAGGTCTGCCATGGCGTCGTCGTGCTTGCCAAGCAGGCAACGGAAAGTACCGCGCATGTTATAGGCCAATGCCTCGTGGTCGCCGAGATCACCAAGCTCGAGAGCCTTGTCAAACGCTGCCCTCGCCTCCTCGTAACCGTCGCCCGTCTTCTTCTCCATGGCCTTCAGACCAAGCTGAAGTTGACCGGCGCCGGTCTCCTCAGGAAGCTCAATCGAGTCTTCCAAGCCGGCAGGGCGAGATTTGACACGGAAACTTTGCAGGTAGTTGCCGACAAAGGTGTGACTGGGAAGTTTGACGGGGCGGTTGGCCATCATCTCTGACGCCTTCTGTTCGGCAAACTTTTTCAGCAAGCGCTCGACGGACTCGGCGCTGGCTTGGTTCTTGAAGCTGTCGATTATGCATGATGCCGTGAAGTCAAGGAGCGCCTCGCCGTACATCTTCAGGTGCTCGTAGGCGTTGGCACGACGGTTCAGGGCCTTGACGTATTCGGGGTCAAGGTTGATGGCGGCCGTGGTATCTTCGACAACCTTGTCCCAGTCACCGAGCGCATTGAAGCAGGCGGCGCGGTTAGAGTAGAAGATGGGGTTGGCCTTGCACAAGATGGCCTTGGAGTAAAGGTCGATCGCCGAGTTGTACTCCTTGCTACCGTAGGACTTGTTTCCGGCATCCTTCAGCTTGGCCGCGTAAGCATCGCGCTGCTCCTCTGTGAAGGTCGCGACAGACGCCTCGGTGATTTCGGGCAGCTCATCGGCACTCTCGAAAGTGACTGGCTGGGCTGGCGCCTTCTCCTCGACAGTTTCTGTGGACGTTGTCTTCTCGGCTTCAGCCTTCCTCTCGGCCTCCTTTCTTTTCCTGCGCTCCTTCTTGCTGAGCTTTGGTGAATTGTCCTTGGGCTTCTGTAGTGAGATTTCCATCAGCGATTGAAAGTCGAGGAACGGTTGTTTTGATGTCGCGCAACAGATTGGAACATGGTGAGGCAGTTTGGTGCAGGCCCACGATAGCAGCTGAAGAGGCAGGCGAAACTTACCGAGTCACTGTTGAGGTAGTAGAAGACGCCTGCACCTGTGAAGACGACGGCCACACCAGCGATCGTATAGACAACCGTCTTGTTTTCAGACGCCCACGTCGAGATGCGATCCCAAACAGAGGATGATTCGACGGGGACCGCGACAGGCCTAGTGGCCATCGGGGGGACAGAGGGAAGAGGATTTGACATGATTAAGAGTGCGTGCGATGAATAAAAAAAAGGTTAAAACACTCCTTGACTTTGCAGCAGGAGCCCGGAGTGGTAAGGTTGGGAAAGGGCCGGAAAGAGCGTCGGCTGTGAGGTGGTTGATGATAGGAGGTTGAATGGGGCGCGCGATAGCTTTCCTGGATGCTGCTGGAATCTGACGGGAGGTGATGATACAGAAAATTATTGCGGGCTTACCTAAGGACAGGCCCAGACGTCACCACACACACAGCCTAGCAGCCCCGGCGACCCGAGGCGTTGCCATTGTCTTGGCCTGTGGACAGGCCATCTCGACTGAGCCCATACATTGGCCAATGAGAGACCTGAAATTTCATGACCTCGTCCGTCAAAGCTTCAGACCAAAGATGACTAGGGTGGGCTCTGATGGACAAACACATCTCGAGCCTCGTTGGCTACCTGCACTGATATCACTTGAGCTTTTCAACACATCGTCTCGCTCATTGAAATGTCTCGAGACTTCCAGCTCTTCACATCATTGCGCCACGATGATGGGCTTCGACAGGTCCCTACGCATGGTCCTCAAAACGCTGGATGGAACCAACGTCTTGAGTCACCCTACTACATGCTCGATTACCATCGCGACCGCATGCTCAGAGCTGCCACCCACTGGGCCTGGCCAGATGCCATTCAGGTCCTGGAGGGTGAGGCTGGGCTAGAGCGCCTTGCCTCCTTTCTGGATACCTCCCTGGCCGATCACAGGTATACGGCCCGTGTCAAGATCCTTCTTGCTCAAGATGGCCGGCTTGCATGCGAGAAGGGACCTGCTGCACCGGTGCCTCTGTCCAACCTCTTCCCCAGTCGGCTGCCCGTGCCTGACGCAGAGGTTGCTGCGGGCGATCCCAGCAAAAACCTCGTGTACGAGGTTGTGCCTGACACGGCTCTGACGTCCAAGTCGGAATACACACATTTCAAGACAACAGAGCGCGCTGTCTACGATGACGCGCGGAGTCGCGCCGGCATCCAGCTGACCGATACCACGGAAGTTCTGGTAGTCAATAAGACTGACGGTTCCATCATGGAGGGCAGCCTGACAACCCCTTATTTCTTCAGAAACGGCCGGTGGGTGACCCCTCCTGTACCCCAGAAATTCAGCTGGGAGTCTGGCAGTGGAGGCCAGGATGGCACCACACGTAGATGGGCTCTCGAACGGTAATGCTTATCCTCCCCTCCCTTCCCCTTCTTGTCGCGGCTTAACCCACAGACCTTCTGATGTGTGCTTTTGTGCAGCGGTATCGCGATCGAAAAAGCTGTTCTGGCGGACAGCTTGGTAGATGGAGAGGAATGCTGGATAAGCAATGGAGTGAGAGGTTTCATCTTTGGCCGGGTGAGCCTACGCCCTGAGTAGAACTGGTCCGGAGAACGAGCATGTCCTCTGACGTGCACTTGATGCACAGGCCGGGCCTCCCATCTCAGCGCTCCCACTCTGGGGTGTAGCGGTCCTTGCGTCGCGCAACGACCCCAAGAAGCGGGGATGGTCTGATCAGGTAGTCCCGCACGAGTAGTCATACGGGAGCCTAAGGCCAATTGACAGTCGTAAATCGGTCTGATTCGCCGAAGCTTTCTCCTGCTGTTGGTGTGACGGAGAGCAAAGAGCTTGTACATAGTCTGTCCAGCGCAAGCTACCATGGAGAGCAAAGACGTTGGGGCCCAACAGTGATTACTGTGGCTGTGGGTAGTATTCCGCGAATACCGGCAGTACCAGATGGGTCGCCAGAGAGCCTTCAACCACCATCGAGAAACGTCTCCGACCGGCCTGATCGGAATCGGACGCAACGAGGGAAGTTGTTCACTCAGCTCCATTAGGAAGAGAGCCAGAACTCGGTCGTGAAGAGGCCGGCGGCCTGTAAAAGCTGGACTTGTGCCACCTAGCTACCTAGGCCTCTCAATAGGTACCTACCTTAGGTACCTAGGTAGGTAGGCACCAAGGGAGGTTGTTCAAGCCAAACTCGGCGGAGGAAAAAAAAAACAGTGCATTATGTTTCAAGCTCATTAACAGACACTGTTATAGCGCACCGATGATGCCCTGCCGGCTACGGCTTGATACAGTGCGGGGAGTCGCATCTCCCATGGCACCTGCGCGCATTCCTCTCAGGCTGACAATGACAGGCCAATGCAGGCAACGAAAGCAACCACACGTGAAGTCTCCTCTCTCTCTCCACACTGACACAAACCTCCCACCCCCCCCTGGTCCTCTCCAACCTCCGGCCACGTCCAAGACCCCCAAGAATTTCTCAAGTTCCCTTTGCACATCATCATCATCACCACATCTCCACCATCCCGTGGCTGCCATCTCCTCCGCGCCCGTCTCCACGTCTCCCATCTTGGCCCTTCCCACGCGCGTGGTGCAATTCCCATCTGCCCTTTAACTAGACGCAGACTGTCATCGCCGCCGACGAGGAGACGCGAGAAGCGGCACTCCCCTCCACAGCTGGGTTCGAATCCGACCTTCCATCGTTCGCGCGACCCGACCCGACCTCGACCGGAACCTCAACGAGCCTCTGCCGCCAACCTTGAATCTTACCTATCTACGGCCTTCATAATAAGCTCTCCAGCCTCTCGGACTGCACTCTGTTTACTCGATTCCTTTTTGCTTGCTTCCTCTGTACGTAGCCGCAGGGCGGTTTCTGCTTGCTCTTATCCACCCCGACCATCCGGCTTCCACCACCGAGTCACGTACTCTTGCTGGAAAGTCAATCTGCCGCATGCCCGCCGCGACACACACGTACAACCATCCGACACCATCTCAATCCTAGTGGCTGTTTCCAGCTATGCCTGCTCCCAAATCGAACACAAACATGGCCGCCACCCGTCGCCGAAAATTGATCGGCCACAGGCGGCGGGTTGACGATGAAGGGGAGGACGAAGGTGGTCTCGACCAGCTCGACCTCGAGGACGACTCGATGTCTGAGGGGTCCTTTGCCAGTGATGACATCGACAACGAGCACGACGCCGACAGTGACACCAGCAACATCGATGAAACGTCGCCAGTTGCGCCCAACGCGAAGAAATCAAAGGCAGCTAGGAATGGTGTCGCGAAGGCTCCTACCGCCAAAGACCTCGTTCCTGAAGCTCAACCTGATGGCAAGCCTGCCTCAGACACACACTTGATGATGCATGGCTTGTCTCTCGAAGGCAAGCACATCGGAGGTGAAGGGGAGCATTTCGACGATGCGATCGATGTCCTTCCGAAACCCACATCCAACGGGCCTCTTGTCGTGACTTCCGATTCGGCCGCGAAACAACCAGCAGAGCCTGTAGGCGACCGTCGCCGGCGGGAGCATGAAGAGTACAAGCGAAGGCGGGATGAAGACCCTGCCTTCGTTCCAAACAGAGGGGCTTTCTTCATGCACGATCACCGGCACGCCGGTCCAGCCGCGAACGGCTTTCGTCCCTTCGGCCGGGGCCGTGGTCGAGGTCGTGGTGGCATTGGAGGCCCCTTTGCCCCAGTGCAGTGAGTTTCTCAGCCCTGCTTGTCATAGATTGTTCTGCAAAGACTAATTATTCAGCCAACTCCAACCACCCTCCGACCCTCTGACAAGCGGACAATGGGCTCACGACATGCACGAAGTTGTTGTCAATCCCCAGCCCTCGAGGCCTGTCCGTCATGCACCCCCCGACGAGGAGGGTCCTCCAAATGGCAACGGCATTATTCCGACCTGTTCCCCGAACCCGACACCGATCAACAGAACCATGTCTACCGAGAAGCACGTTGGGAACGTGCAGGTCAGAGTTTCAATTACACCCGGTAAACCCCCTTCAGCCTTCGCCATGCCGGTCCGACAATACACCAAGTTACCCGATCACAGACCACCCCTACGTCGCGATAAGCCAGTTCGAATCTCGCTTCCCGACAACGCGCCAAAGTACATCTTTCCCGCCGTCGACAGGTCATTCATTTTTATACCAAGAGCGATGCGTCCCAACCAGCAGCGGACCCGCGGCAAGCCTCGCTCAGGCCTTGGATCTATGGGTGGCTTCTCTCGACGCACCAGCGTCTTCGGTGGCAGCTTCTATGGCAGTGCTTATTCACCCAGCATTGCCCTTAGTCGCCGGTCGTCGTTGGCCCCCGACGGTCGCGACTACATGTTCTCTCCCACCGGATCTGTGGTCTCGCGCCCACCCATGCCACTCGACAATCCACGCCCAGTCGTCCGGCTTCCGCCCGCAGTTCAGCAACCGCAAATCAGTGTCGATGGCATGGTGCCTATCGATCATTTCGTCGGTGTACAAGACGCCTCGCTGAGCGGCATGCCGCAGCCCCATACACACCCACTTCCCCAGAAGCCCATTTTCCAGGAAAACCGACAGCAATCAATCCCCATGCACCAGCCTCGCCCACAGAAGACCGTGTCCGTCGCTGGCATCGAGTCGCCAACCCTGGACCAGCAGCCCTTCCACCAGGCCTTCCACCAGCAAGTGCCACCACAAGTTTCAAACGGCCTGGGCCCGGATGGACACTCTCGCCAGCCATCCTACCCGTCTCATCTCTCAACCGGTACTCCTTTGTCTCACATACCCGAACGCGCAATTCACGCTGCGCCGTTCCAGCCTACTCATTATGGCCAGCAGAACTACTATGGCCATCAACAGTCGTACGGAATGATGCCGCAACAGCCTGGATACTATCAACCGCCTGCATATAATGGCGGCGTCATGCCATCGCCTGCTTCGGCAGTCCCGTTCATTCCGGCTTCGCAGCAAGCCCAGAGCCAGAATTACCCCCAGCAGTCTCAGTACGAACAGCATGGGCCGGGTGGCAACCCAGGCATGGTAGCGCAAGAGGTCAACGGCATGGTCTATTACTACGATGCCTCTCAGATGCCGCCGTCGAACAACTACCAGGGATATCAGGGTCCTCCAGTCTATGGTGCGGGTGTTCCGGGGATGGCAGGAATGGTCACCCCGAGCCCAGACGGCTTCTTCTATCCCCAGCAAGCACCTGGTATGGTATACTATCCCCAGTAGGGTGGCGGACAGGTTTCACCACGTCCCTACTCTTTCTTCTCGCCAGCGGCCCGCGACTAGCTGCTATCATTTCTATCATCGAAGCCTTTCACTACTACTTGAACGTCTTTCCTTTGGATGTAGGGTCGGTATGAGCGCTGTGAGCCTCAAATTAAAAAGGATCGAAAGGAAGACGCCGTTGAGGAATGCCGTTGTTTTATCGCGGGATCCACCAGGACTATTGACTTTTCGAATGAATTCGGAAGGTCAGATGATGGAAGGGTTTTGTCGGATCTGAGGTGTTTGACGGATGAGGTAAGGTTCGGACTTTGATGAAGAGCAGCGGAGGACTACATGATTATCCTTGCTTTCCTCATTCCGTACCAAGACATCACTGTTCACAAACTATTCTCCTTGCTGTTTCATGATGGATTTCGGAGTCCCTGTATGCTTCGACTGGGCTGTCCTTTCGCTTCTGTCGCCTGGTCCACTCTGCGGGAGCAACAGGTGAAGGGCGTTTCTGGGGACGGTGGTGTCTCTTGGGTTTTGATTTTGTACCTGTCGATTATTCAGCGTTGAGGACTTGAAAGGTATAGTTATTATCCACTGAAGCGAGCGTGTGTGTGGTTTGAGACTGTTCGCACGGGCGATGGCCAATGCTATTCGCCATTGATTCTGGTATGAAGTGAAGGATCAGAGCTGAACTGTAAGCACTGTATCGATTATGTGGCGGGCAGTTGGAGATTTGATAAAGTTGTTCACTCTGCCGGCATGATCGATTTCCCCTGCCCATTCACGTAAGTGGAGAACAAACAAGTCTTTAATACTTGTTTGCGACGTTGTTCGTGTAGCCTCTAGTCTATGGCTCGGGCATCGAAAGTGAGTCGGCGGTCTGTCTGTCTGTATTACATTGTGGGGGCAAAAGGAGAGAAGTAGCGTCTCGGCGAAGTGCAAAAATAAAGGTCCGTACCGGGTTCGAACCGGTGCTTACTGGAATCATCTTCGATCAAAACCAGCCGTCCTAACCACTAGACTAACAGACCCTGGTTAATTTAATGACACGATGACACATGATTATGTATTCGAGAAACATCACTGCTTTCTTAATCACTGTCCATATGTGCAAACCGAAAAGCATCTCGACACGACATGCTAATGAATCTTTTCGATGATACATTTCTATTACCCGTCTCACCATTACACCCTTGCCTGTAGGGCTATCTAACGTGCATCAGCGACCCACAGCTTTCGCCTTCCAACTTCCACACTTAGGTTCGTTGGTAGGCGGGAGTGTATATGAACTCAATACCTCAACAACAGAACAGGGGAGGCCGAACGCCTCGCAACTCGGAACAACTCAAACTTAACAGCGAATCGGAATCTGAATCATTTCCCAATAAGTCTGCAGAGCAAGAGATGGATTTCTCGTGGCCTGCCTTGTTATCAACAAGCAGCGAAGAGACTACGGCCATCGCTGCGAAAGGAGCGCTAGCGACAACATCGAGGATCACAACCTCACGTCTCCAGAGAGGGTGCTGAGATGACGCGGATAACAATCACGAAAAAAGAATAAGTGTTAGCAAAGAGAATCACATTCGGGAGAGGACTCGTACCAGCAGGTTCTTGTGCTCTGAATACTTGTCAACGTCGCGCTCCTATACCAGGTAGTCTGAACCTCTCCTCGATCCAAGCTTCAATCTCGGGATGGGATTGTGTGTCAATGAAGGTATAATAAGGACGTGGCATAGGGATTTTCCGTCGACGAGGCCTTGTCTGTTGCTGATAGTGTGACAGTGGTTGGTGAGGCTTAAGCTCTCGCCGGTACCGAGGACGATAAGTCATGCCTGGCAGCTGGTGGGCGTGTAGACGAAAAGTCTGAACATGGCTACTTACGAGATCCTCGCATATTTCTAGTTTCTTTGCGAGACTCGAAAGTCCTCGGCCATGGTCATACTGGACTGTAGTATGGGACCCCGGTGCTGACCTTCGGAAACACGGACGTCACGGTCTTCGCCTGACTCAGAAAGTCGTGAACGCCCTTGTAAACGCCAGCCCTCGCTTCGATTCAGAACCCGGGAGCGTAGTCAAGATGATTGGTACATACAGACTTTATCGCTTCCAGGCCAAAGTCCGAGGGTTCTACTGCTCTACTAAAATATAGCCTCCCAAAGCCTATATCAATAAATCCGCGCTTATTTCTATCCCGACTCCCACCTAGGTCCTTCTTTTGCTAGTCTGCAATCCATTAGTAATAGACCTTCTTAGAGTACAGTGCTTCTTGTGTTCAGTGTCGATTTGCTGGCGGCTGCAGCATGACTTGCTGTGCTATAGAATGGTCATTCTCGACGACTAGCCCCACTGAACCGAAGGTATTCAATGGCAGCAAGCGTGGTGGGGATTTGTAAGTCTTTCGTCTGCTCATCGTCTCGAAGTTTATCGTCGAGCCGTTCCATCGCCTTCTTGACCTCCACCTCGCTCCAATCTGCAGATCTATATGCTCTACGGAAGTCCGCCCCGTTCTGTGCCAGGAAAGGAACCTTCTCCTTGAACAAGACGAGGTCCTCCTCCACGATGGCGCGCATGACGACGTTTTCGGTGCGTACACGGTATCGCTTTTTTGGAATACGATTCACGTTTGCACCGAGTCCGATGAGCAGCTCCATCAAGTCTGCAACATGGGCGTCCGTACCGACGGCAGAGTTCAAGGCCGAGTCCAGCTCATCCTGGTATTCTTCCTTCCGGCCTGGGCCGTCCGCGGGCGACCCCGTGCTAATTCTTAGTTGTAACTGGCGCAGGATCTGTTCAACGGTCTGTTTTTTAATCATCCAATAGTCTTCCTTGGAAGCATACGCCTCACATGTAGGGCTGTAATATCTGACTCCGGCGGCGGCAAGGCTGCCAGCTCCTTTGATTAAACTTCCATTCATTCTCGCCGGTGTCTCGAACACGGGCCCATGAATTTGTTTCTCTGGACGAAAGCGCATTGGCATCTACGCCTAGCAGGATACTGGCGGTCCGCAAGCTCCCAAACTTGAGGGCTGAGTGCAGCGAAAATGTCAAGAGCCTGCTATTCATGGTGAGCTTTGGAGCGAGACCGGGGTGGGCAACAAGTGTGCAGGCTGAAGCCAGGTTGTCTTCTTGAACAATGCACACCAAGGCCCTTTTGAGGGCTCGCAGATTTGCGCCCGAGGCCAGTGACAGCTCGTAAAGAATTGGGTTGGCAATGGAGTGCATGGAGCGGCAGGATCGTGACAAGACTGCCACAGCGTTCAGGGACGGTACATCTTCCGCAATTAGGATGATCAATTCAGTGGGCAGACTAGTGAGGCGGTCCATTGTCAAATCTGTGTTTTGTCTCGTTCGGTGGTTGAGTTCGTGGTAGTGATTGTAAGTCGTTGACCAGCCTTAGATCGCTAGACGCCGAGCCGGTCGGCATGTGATAGCAACCAAGCTTGATAAACAAGATGTTTGCAAGGTAAAATCAATCGATCTCAAATTTTCGTGTTTTTCTGTTCAAAAAGCTATTGCATTACATGGTTATTGTTTCCGACACCGGGTCACGGCGTCTTGCGCATCTTTGAACACGAGACAGGCCTGTTGATGCGCCACCGTTGTCTACGATCAATAAGGCTAACCCTTGTGCCAAGAAAAAACCTACTGTTTTCCCACAGGACTCGATCACTATCATTCGGCCTCGACGTGGAGTGTTACATGTACCAACCTTGTGCCGTTACGAAGGCGAGGACATTTTTGAACCCGGTGAACTTCTAAGAATACGGCACGTACCATCCATTCGTCTTGCTGGCTCGGCATCTCAAGGGCAGCAGGTTTGGACAATGCTTTTGACTTTTCATGCGTTAGTCTCAATAGGTCCAATCCAGTCACCTTGAGCACTGAGTGGTAGCCCAAATCTGGTACAAGCTAGTTCTGCTGTGAATGAAGAGAACGATGGTTGGCAAGCTGGAGGTCCCATCTGCTCCTCCTGTGGACAGGCTCCTAGGTAGTGAACGAACTGACCAAAATTCAGCCACACACATCTAGTAACACTTCAAAACAATGCATTGTTGCTGTGGATGACATTAGGCATTGCCTCAGAACCAAAAAGAAAAAGGTCCATACCGGGTTCGAACCGGTGCTTACTGGATTCACTGTTAGGTCAAAACCAGTCGTCCTAACCACTAGACTAACGGACCGTCGTTAGTTTTCTGCGCTGCAGCTTCTGTGATTATCATGGTCACTGTCGCTCAACTTTCCGCTGCTCTCATGGTCACTGGGCGATTGAGGCCTAATCGTTGGTTCTGGTTCGTTCGGTTTCACGGTTTTCAGGTTTTGGACTCTTCATGAGCTTAGGGTATTATTCCAACTTCAAGGGAGAGCACTGCCCCAAGAATGCCTTCAACGCCGGGCGAGACGGCAAGGTGCAGATTGGCGGGTGACGACCGTCGTATACAAGCAAGCCAAGTGCTTTGCGTCCTTGGTGACAGGGAACGTGGTGAGGTAGATTATTGCTCTTCTGGGAACGAGATGTAACGAGATGATTGAGGCTCAGTGTTCCAGTTTGGGAGCAATACAAGCCTTATCATATCGTCCATTCATTCTCAAACTCCGTGGATTCCGTCCATCATCCTAGCCAGGACTGACTCGGGGTCGGTGCTCGTCGGTTGATGTCAGTCAGCCTTGGAGGTGCCAGGGAGACACATGCTCATCCGTGTCGGACACTCGGACGAGAGCAGTTCGCAGCAGGCTTCCTTCAGCCCACGTACATACACAGGGAAGCTATCTAGATAGATGACAACTCAAAGGCACGAATGGACTGGAAACAACCGCCTTTGACGGCAGGCAGCGGTCAGTCGTGGAAGGGTGTAGCGATACGATTGTTGGCTTGTCACGCAACGCCCCGAGGACAGGGTGAGCCACATGAGACGCCACTGGTGTAGGTTGTGACATCAGCACCTCAACCTCGGGTCTACGTGGACGCTGTTGCTCGCAGAAGAGATGGATGAGACAGCAGGGGTGTGGGTCAGGCCCTCCCGAGGGCTGGACTGCTCTGCTCGACAGTGCTTGTTTGGGGACTATTCAGCGAACCTTGGACGGGGGCTTTCAGTCGGGTAACGAGATGGCCAGTGTGATCATGGCATCTGGCCGGGTTCGGGGACGGGACAGTTTCGCATGACTAGCTGCTCTGAAGGCGGGCGGGTCATCTGGGTCTGCGGAACGCAAGAGGAATTTGGATGGACCTCGTGCCCCGGTCCTTCTGGTTGGTCCGCAACAGACGACGTGGGCAGACCATGAGACGGAACAGGGTGGGAGAATGGAACGGCGCAGTGGAAAAGGGATTTGAAACCTTGAGACGAGAGCTGGTGACGAGGCCATGCCTGCCTGGCTGGCAACAGAGCGGTAGACTCGAGGAGGTAAACCGCACACTTGGTGGTTGGCCTGTTGATCGGCGGATTGGGGTCAGGTAGAGAGCCTGGAAGGTAATGGCTGGGAACGGCGGGCTTGGGGAGACGACGGATGCCGGGTGCGGTGCTGGCGTCGATACTGGCAGAAGGGAGCACGCCATGTTCAACCTTGGCCCCTTTTCTGGTTCAGGCAAGATACCTCGATAGATGGAGATCCTGATACGCACGAGAGGTGCCCAAGGTGCAGCACAGCATTGAAATCTTTGGGACCACCCAGCTGAGCGTGCTTGCGTGTGGGATTCAGTTTTTCATTACAGGTCGCCTGAGACGTTTGAAGACGGCGGTTCGCCTCACTGTGAACCCTGGCATTGACGCACCAACGTGACAGGGCCCAGGGAGCGGATCGGTCGGTCTCAGCGCATTGCCCCCAGCGGCCGAGGGAGGCGGTAGGTAGGTGCCTACAGTGGCTACCCACCTACCAACCTAGAACTCTAGGGGTGGTGGTTTGCCACCCATCCTCGAGGCAGGACCTCGGCCGGCTTGCCGGGTAGCTGGGATGGACAGCTGAGCTCCTGAGCAGCAGCTGCATCCATCGTACCTTGTGCATTGGGTGAGGGAGGCTAGGTAGTTGGCTAGTAGATCGGGCGTTGTTTAGTAAAGCAGGTTGCTCGTCCAATGCGGGACGAGGCGGCCAAGAGTCGAGCGATTGCGCGGCATCGCCTCAGTTCCACAAACGAGGCACAAGTGCCAGAGCCTTGTCTGGCCTGTCTGGTTCGTGGAAGGCGGGTGGGAAGCTATCTACCTAAGGTACGGGAGCTTGCTGACCGCCCCTTTCGCTGGTGTTCTGTTCGATTACCCATCCTCCTTCTATCGCCTTCGTGACGCCCCGTGCCTGTGGCCACTGTGCACCCACTTACTTGGCCAGTGAAGGGCAGCGCGCGGCGGTCTGCCTGCCTGCCGCGCCCCCCTCAAAGCCCTTTCGTCGGGTCAGGTTCGACGGGCATGAGAGGGGATCCAGGATCGCGTGACTTGGAGCGCACGATTTAGACTCGGGTCTGGCTCACAGCGGTCGAGAAAGGTACTTCCAGAGCACGCATGTTTATGCAGCCACCGGGCGTACCGCTTAT
The DNA here is from genome assembly GCF_003724135.2 of Verticillium nonalfalfae. Classification (NCBI taxonomy): domain Eukaryota; kingdom Fungi; phylum Ascomycota; class Sordariomycetes; order Glomerellales; family Plectosphaerellaceae; genus Verticillium; species Verticillium nonalfalfae. The sequence continues at coordinate 87,896 of NW_021167255.1, read as the reverse complement.
CGTGCGCTGCTCCCCTCACGGTCCACCTCCGCATCTACCGCTCCAGGCAATGACCCCATGCGGACTAGAGCAGCGCCCAAGGGTCGCTGACGCTTCAGATGCTGTGGAAGTCGCCTTGCTCAGGTGGGGACCTGTTAGTCGTTTGCCTCTCTCTCCACTCTCCACCCTCCACACCCTCGTCCAGTCACAGTCAACAGTCTCCAAGGTTGCCTGCCTGGTCTGGGTCTGTCCTCTGCACCCAACTGCCAGAGCGAACGCATCATCTGCTTGCCTTCCCCTCCCCACCCGCACCCACTTGCACCTCTCGTACCTCGAGCGCCTACCTACCCTGACCTTGACCTACCTACCTCGACTACTTACCTCCGCTTCCTCTCTGCCGTTCTACTTCACCTGCCACCCTCCACCTTCTCCCGTCAGCTCCCCCTCCTCCTCCTCCTCCTCCTCTTCATCACAAGGCCATCATCTAGTTTCCAACAGTTCCTCCTACCGACACTCCGGTCTCCCATCCGAGGTGTCGTGATTGCCAACACCTCTCGATCGGAAACACTTAGGTATATCACTATACCAGCATTATCGGCGTCAGACCATATCCACCCTACCCTCACCACACTCGGTGAGCTCGAGCCACGCATCATGCCTTCCGAAAGCGCCTCTATTCCATCGGCCAAAAAGGCACCCTCTGCTCCCAGGACCGCCACCGAGGACCTGCCCGTCACTGTGAAGGTCTTGTATGAAGGCGTCAATCAGCGTTTCGGTTTCGTCCTCCGAGATGTTGGCGTGAGCACGCTCGAGATCAAGGTAAGCGACCGCATCTCGTGCTCCTGACATCGCCTGCTTGACCACCAAGAGGCACAACAGAAGGACCACCGAACTGACAGGTTTGCCCGTAGATTCGAGAGTTTCTCAAGATCCCCGTCAACGTCCCCGTCCTCCTCGAGCGCTACTCCGATTCGGCTGCCGCTTACGTCGTCCTGGACCCAAGTAACACCTCCGTCTACAAGCAGCTCTACAGGGCAGCCAAGGCCAAACAGAAGCTCAAGCTCCGCGTCACCGTTCAGCGGCTGCCGGAGAGGACCCCTCCCAGGTCTGTGACTGTGGAAGACTGCCCCGAGGTCAGCACTACTCTCGCCGCTGTTCCCAGCCCAGCTCCGCAACCCGAGGCATACAAGCCACCAGTCCCTCCCAAACTCCCCACCGTCTTTGACGTCCTCCGAGCTACAGAGCCCAAGACGGAGACGAAGAACGAAGCACCCAAGCACCAGCTGCCCATGACGGATCTTGTCGATGATTTCGAAACTTCGCTTCTTGCGTCCCTGATGCAAAGACACGCCAACTTGAGCGACATCGACCACAAGGAGCCTGTTTCCAACCCGGAAGCTCCGGTGGCCCCAGAGCACGACCCTTGCCTGGGCCTCTATTTCAGGAATGCCGCCGGTCAGCTGCGAACCAAAACTCTCCCGACCCTCAATTTTGCTGTGTGCTGCAACAGCTGCGACAAGACCATCCCTGACTCTCACTATCACTGTTCCACGTGCGATGATGGTGATTTCGATCTTTGCCAGAGTTGCGTTGAACAAGGGATCACTTGCTACAGCGACAGCCATTGGCTCATCAAGAGGGCTCTGCATGACGGCCAGATCATCACGAGCACCACAGAGACCATTGCCCCTAAGCCTAAGAAGGAGGAGCCCGCGCCCGCCGACAAAGCCCGCGTCCCCATCCCCGAGCCGTTCTTGGCGCCTCTTCCCACTCTCAACACCACATCGTGGGCCGTCAGGACTTGCAACTGCTGCGTAAATGAGCTTCCCGAGACACGCTTTTTGCACTGCACCACCTGTGAAGACTTTGATCTTTGCCATGCATGCTTCTCCAAGGACGCTCATGGCCACCACCCGAAGCACGCCTTCACTCCCGCCGTCGAGGGTGCCTACGTACCCAACCACCTCCAGGTGAGACTTTCCGCTGGCCGTAACCAGGTCCACAACGCCATCTGCGATGGATGTGACAAGTACATCTGCGGCGTCCGTCACAAGTGCCTGGACTGTCCCGACTGGGACTACTGCAGCGAGTGCATTGTTAATGCCAAATTCGTCCATGCCAACCATCGGTTCGTGCCCGTCTACGAGCCCCTGGAGGAGGCTCGAGCTCGCTGCACCAGCGCCCGACAGGTCCATTTTGGCATCTGTTGCGATGGTCCCCTTTGCAGCAGCGGCAACGCGCCGACATACATCACCGGCACCCGGTACAAGTGCACTGTCTGCCACGACACCGACTTCTGTGCCAATTGCGAGGCTAGTCCGGCCCTGGAGCACAACAAGACACACCCTCTGGTGCAGTTCAAGACTCCTGTCCGTCATGTCACTGTCACGACGACAGGCGAGCACGGCAATGGCAACACCATGCCACAGCTTGGCGACAGATCGTTCCACCGCGCTGCGTCGCGCTCAAGCGACACAAAGTCCATGGCGTCAGTCCAGACTGTTGTTGACGTGAAGCCAATTGAGTCGATGCCTATCAAGGAGGAGGTTGTAGAAAAGAAATCACAGCCCAAGCCAGAGGGGAAGCCCCTCTTGGAAAAGGACCTTGTCGCTGTCTTTGTTAGCGACACCATCGCTGACGGCACCACCATGGCCCCCAACAGCGTCTTCCAGCAGACCTGGAACCTGAGGAACGAGGGAGATGTTGCCTGGCCGGCCGGGTGCTCTGTCAAGTTTGTCGGCGGCGACTACATGGGCCACGTTGACTCAAACCAGCCGGCTGGCATCTCGGAGCTCGTCTCCGCCTCCGAGTCCACTATCTGCTATGAGAGCCTCGCCCCGGGTCAAGAGGCACCCTTCACCGTCCTCCTCCGCACTCCTCCCCGCGACGGCAAGGTCATATCTTACTGGCGTCTGACGACCAGCGATGGCATGAAATTCGGCCACCGCCTCTGGTGTGACATTGATGTGCGCACGCCCAAGGATGAAGTCAAGAGCGTTCCTACCGAGACAACGGATGAGGAGCATGCTGAAGAAGCCCAGACCAGCCAGATGATTTTCCCCAAGCTTGAGAAGGAGTCGCCGGTAGCCAGCATGCACCAGGACGCCAAGTCTGAGACCGCCGCCTCATCCACGCTTGCAGATGCGGCTAACGAGGTCGATGATTTCGAAGATTGCGGACGTGTTGATGACTGGGAGGGTTCCGATGACGGCTTCATGACCGATGAGGAGTATGACATCCTTGATGCCTCGGACGAGGAGTTCCTCGAGGAGCAGCAGAAGAGGCTGCGAAAGTAAAGGCGCATTTGCGCCAGCTACTTCATTTTCTATCGGTCACAGGAGTCATTCGGAATAACAGGCAACGGGTTCTCCTTAGGAACAGGGTTCAGTTTCATTTGGTTGCGTTCTTTCCTTTGGTTTGGGTTTCATTCTAGGCTCTATGGTGTTGGAACTGTTTCTCTTAAATCTCTCCCAATGTACAACAGGCATGTCAGGGCAACGAACGCCTGTCCGCAGCGATGCGCATGTCGGCTTCAGCCTCGAGGAGAAGTGAAGACACTCCCCTTACCGGTGAATGAAGTAGGGAAGAGCGCGGGGAAGCGGAGCTCACCACCCAGACTCGACAATGTCTAACTACAGATTGCTATATTCACGACAGGACGGTCCAAATTGAGTCTCTCTTTAATGTCCACCAATCGACATGTACAGATCACAATGTATTCGAGTCCCCTTCTGTATGTATACGTGCCATGAGAATCGGAGGACGTCTGTGGTGAATATCGGCCTCCGAGAAGGCCGTAGTTACCTACCTTACCTAGGTACCGAGGTAGGTACCCAAGGGTCCGCCAAAGAAAGGTACGTCGCCCGGAAATGGGGCAGAAGCTCCACCCAAGATAGCCCCCAACTTGGGCTACTTCCAGGTACCTGCCTGAGTGATGCCCCCAATCATGAGCCAGCCCACCTCCCTGAGGTGGAAGGAGGACAGGGGGTCAACGCCTGGCCGACTTTTGGTAAAGTGTCCTCAACCACCAAAGCTATCGCATGCCAGCAGCTCCCCACCATCGCTCGAGACCACGATTTGGAGGAAGACGAGACGAGAGCCACAGAGGTCACCATCTCGTACCGTACGCGCGGGCCATAACATCCACATGCGACTTGATCTCGGCCGGTGGTAGACAATTGACTTGCGCCTACCCATCGCATTCCCAGCGCTGCAGCGCTCAATCGCTCGACTCGACAGCCAGAGACTTTGGTCCACCCACAATGGACTTCCACGAAAAAGTCATGGACGAAGACGCCTTTGGCGCAAAGGGCAGCATCGTCAGTGCATTTGACGCCTTTCGTAAGCAAGCAACTCCTCTTGCATTGCACGCTCGTCTTTGACTCCTGTACCGACTGCTAATGCATCTTCTTTCTCTCCTCGACAGCCAAGTCGAAACCTCAATATGTGCAACGGACATCTGGTGGCGGCAAGTGGACCGTTGCCATGGCCGTCATCTCGGTCATGCTGTTCTGGTCCGAACTTGGCCGGTGGTGGCGCGGCTCCGAGAGCCACACGTTTGCGGTCGAGAAGGGCGTCGGCCACGACCTGCAGGTCAACCTCGACATCGTGGTCAAGATGCGCTGCGAGGACCTGCACATCAACGTGCAGGATGCGTCGGGCGACCTGATCCTGGCGGCGACGAAGCTGCGCGAGGAGATTACGAGCTGGCACCAGTGGGCCGACATTACGGGCAATCACAAGCTGGGACGCAGCCCGTCGGGCCGCATCGAGACGAACAGCGGCTACCATCTCGACGAGGGCTTCGGTGAGGAGCATGTGCACGACATTGTAGCACAGAGCAAGAAGAGGCAGAAGTGGGCCAGGACGCCTCGCCTTCGGGGTCCGCCGGACAGCTGCCGCATCTTTGGCAGCCTGGACCTCAACAAGGTGCAGGGCGACTTCCACATCACGGCTAGGGGCCACGGGTACCAGGGCGCCGGGCAGCATCTGGACCACACGAGTGAGTACCTATATTGAAAGATGATTTCTGTATGCGGATTGCATGGCTGACGCGAGGCTCTCGCAGGCTTCAACTTCTCGCACATTGTCAACGAACTCTCCTTCGGCGCCTTCTACCCCAACCTCGAGAACCCGCTCGACAGGACGGTCAACCTGGCATCGGCCAACTTCCACAAGTTCCAATACTACCTCTCGATCGTGCCGACCGTGTACACTGTTGGCAGGTCGGCGTCCAAAGCCAACACGGTGTACACGAATCAGTTCGCCGTGACGGAGCAGAGCAAGGAAGTCGGCGACCACAGCGTGCCGGGCGTCTTCGTCAAGTACGATATCGAGCCGATCCTGCTGCTCGTCGAGGAGACGCGGCCGGGCTTCGTGCAGTTCTGGCTCAAGGTGATCAATGTTCTGAGTGGTGTTCTCGTTGCGGGACACTGGGGCTTCACTCTGAGCGAATGGTTCAAGGAGAACTGGGCCAAGAAGAAGGAGAGGACGCAAGGCTTCATCGGAACGGGCAAGGGGGACTATGACCACTGAATGAGAAACCTCGTGGGATGCCCTCGGAAAAAGGGACGTGGCGCCGGTGGCTGCTCGCGGCGAACATGGAGGGTTCAAGCTGTACACAATGCACTTTTCATATATATGGTACTGGGAGTTTAGAACGGTACGGAATTGATATCAAGACCATTCATTTTACATCGCACACGGCTGAGCTCGTGGTCGTGTCCGTGGTTTTCGGAAACCAGGTCGAGCCGAGGTCGGAGGTCGGGCTTCGGGCACAAGACGACCAGCGACCGGTGGACTGGTTCCACAGGGCCGTGGCTACAGGGCACTAGTAGGGGACCGCCGGGGTCCTTGGCCGTCACAACGCCCCCACCAGCAGTGGGAAACCAATCCGACATCGCCCATTTCACACTCGCCATTGACTCTCGAGAAATTTCCACATCACCCCCCCCCCCCCCCCGCCCATACCACCCATGTGTGACTGTGACTGCCATTGCGACCAACCTGTGACTCGATAGTCGATTTCAAAGGCCAGCCTCATCACTACGCCGGCAGCGACTTGTGACAATGGCGCCTTTTGAGCTTGCTGCTCGGTCTGGCACCGCTGCGAGGGTATGTCTGCATGTTCTCCTTGTTCTTCCTTCCTTCCCCCTCCACATAGACGTCGCGTGCGAGTCTAAAGACAATCGTATCTGACTGTTCAACAGCGACTGCTCACACGCACGCGGCCCTTCGCCGCCTCGCCCTCTTCCTCTTGCCTTCCTACGAGGCGAACCTTTGCCGTTGCCCACGACATCGATCAGCTCGACGCTGCCATCCGACCCTCCCTACCCAAGTCGATCAAGCCCGACACCTACCGCAAGCTGCACGACAAGCTGATCCAGGTCCGCCACGCTCTCGGCAACCGGCCCCTCACCCTGGCCGAGAAGATTCTCTACAGCCATCTCGATAATGTAGACCAGTCCCTGCTCACCAACACGAGCAATGGCCGTGACATTCGTGGCAGTGCCAACCTCAAGCTGAACCCGGACCGCGTCAACATGCAGGACGCCTCTGCCCAGATGGCTCTGCTGCAGTTCATGTCCTGCAACCTGACGCAGGCTGCCATCCCTGCCAGCATCCACTGCGATCACTTGATTGTCGGCGAGAAGGGCGCCGACCTGGATCTGACGGAGGGCATCAACATGAACAAGGAGGTCTTTGACTTCCTCGAGTCGGCTGCGAGGAAGTACGGCATGGACTTCTGGCCTCCCGGAGCCGGCATCATTCACCAGACGGTCCTGGAGGTCTATGCCCTCCCTGGCCTGATGATGCTCGGCACGGACAGCCACAGCCCCAACGCTGGCGGTCTCTCCACCATCACCATCGGTGTCGGTGGCGCTGACGCTGTCGAGGCTCTCGTTGGAGCCCCTTGGGAGCTCAAGGCCCCCCGCATTCTCGGCGTCAAGCTCACCGGCCAGCTCAGCGGATGGGCTTCCCCCAAGGATATCATTCTCGCCCTCGCCGGTAAGCTGACCGTCCGTGGCGGCACCGGCTACATTCTGGAATACTTTGGTGAGGGTGTTGAGACCCTGAGCGCCACGGGCATGGCAACCTGCTGCAACATGGGAGCCGAGGTCGGCGCCACAACGTCCATCTTCCCCTACACCAAGGCTTCCGAGCGCTACCTGCTGCAGACCAGGAGAGAGGCGCAACACCGCGCCATTGAGTCCTTCCGCACCTGGGGCGACTTTGACTTCCGCGCCGACCAGGGTGCGCAGTACGACGAAGTCATCGAGATCAACCTCTCTGAGCTCGAGCCTCACATCAACGGCCCTTTCACGCCCGATCTGTCGACACCCCTCTCTTCCTTTGGAGAGACTGTGGCTCAGGAGGACTGGCCGACAACGCTCTCTGCTGGTCTCATTGGCAGCTGCACGAACAGCTCGTACGAGGACATGACGAGGGTCGAGAGCCTCGTCACGCAGGCCGAGAAGGCGGGTCTGAGGCCCAAGGCACCCTTCTACATCACGCCTGGCAGCGAACAGATCCGTGCTACCCTTGAGCGTGACGGCACCCTGCAGACGCTCGAGGGCGCTGGCGGCATCGTTCTGTCGAACGCTTGCGGCCCCTGTATCGGCCAGTGGAAGAGGCAGGACGACATTGCGAAGGGCACCCCGAACGCCATCCTCACCTCGTACAACCGGAACTTCCGTGGCCGCAACGATGGTAACCCCGGTACCATGAACTTCCTCGCTTCACCTGAGATTGTCACCGCCATGGCCTATGCCGGCTCGACGACCTTCAACCCCATCACCGACGAGCTCAAGACACCTGATGGCAAGTCTTTCCGCTTTGAACCCCCGCAAGGTCTCGAGGGGCCCAGGACGCCATTCGACTCGGGTGTCAAGGGCCTCCAGTCGCTCTCCCCCGACGGCCCCAGCCCTGCTGTGGAAATCGCCATCGCGCCCTCCTCCGAGCGCCTCGCCTTCCTTGAGCCCTTTGAGGCCTTCCCCGAGGGCGACCTCGAGGGCCTCAAGGTCCTTGTCAAGGTCACGGGCAAGTGCACAACTGACACCATCTCCGCCGCCGGTCCCTGGCTCAAGTACAAGGGCCACCTGCCCAACATCAGCGCCAACACACTCAACACGGCCGTCAACGCCGCCACGGGCGAGGTTAACGTCGCCTATGACCTCGACGGCTCCCGCCACACCATCCCTGACCTCGCCTTCCGCTGGAAGGCTGCTGGTCAGCCGTGGCTCGTCGTCGCTGAGCACAACTACGGCGAGGGCAGCGCGCGTGAGCACGCCGCCCTGCAGCCCCGCTTCCTCGGCGCGCGTGTCGTCCTGACCAAGTCCTTTGCTCGCATCCACGAGACGAACCTGAAGAAGCAGGGCGTGGTGCCCCTGACCTTTGCCAACGAGGCCGACTACGACCTCATCGACGCCGGTGACGAGGTCAGCACTGTCGGCCTCTACGAGATGCTGCAGAACGGTGGCAAGGGCGACGTCCAGCTTCGCGTCAAGAAGGCGGCCGGCGGCGAGGATGTGCTCATCAAGACCAAGCACGCCGTGAGCGAGGACCAGGCCGGCTTCATCCTGGCTGGCAGCGCGTTGAGCATGTTGTCCAAGAGGGCGCATGCGTGAGCACGACATCCCTTTTTGTCTCTATACTTGTCTTGTCATGTAGACGCCTGGGGGTTCACTTTTTTTTTTCGAACACAAAAGAAGAATGTTCGTACGAGGAGCGTGTAAATAGTTTTCTTGATGTTCTCCGTTTCTTGCTTAGAGAGGCGCCTTTTCTGGTTTGGCACGGGGGTTCCCAAAAAAACAAACGAAATGCGAGTTGAATTACGTTCCTGCTCGACGCTGTACCCGTCTGTCCTCCACGTATGCCCCATGCTCCCAAAATATGAACGTGTACTTGCAAAATTGTCCTGATCACTATGCTCTCTTTCAGTGGCGTAATTTCGCTTGCTTTGGCATGCTCGTGCCCATTCGTGTATTGCTTGGCAGGTGTCTTGAACGCCAAACACCTAATTTCTCTGATGTTCATCAGTCGTCGGCAGCCCCCAGTCGAGGCTGCCATTATGTCTCGTATATGATTATTCAGGCTCGCCCACTCGGCGAAGCCGCCTGTCCGTTGGTCACGGCGTCCGCCGCGACAGACCCCCTCCCCTGACCCAGCAAGTTCTGGATCGTTTCGCCCGCTGCTTTCCGCCGCATCTTCTGCTGCGCAATGTGCACGACTTGGGCGCGGTTCGAGCGCATCCACTCGCAGGCGCGCAGCCATGACGGGTTGGCCTTGACATAGTCCGGCAGCTCGCTCTCCGAAACGTCCCCGAAATCCACAGGGCGGCTATGCGTCCACGGCGCGGGCGGGTGCCGCCGCAGCGGCTGGCCGAGAGCAAGCGCCGCCTTGTCGGCCCGCATCCGGGCTTCGGCCTGGCGTCTGACGTCCCGCCGCCGCTGCGCTGCGCGTCCAAAGTGGGCTTTCCTGCCGCCTCGCGCCCTAATCTCCGCCATCTTGGCGTCGTACCACTCTTCCGTCCAGCGCAGCGGCCAGTGGATCCGCGGGTCGAAAGCGAGGTGCAGACGGTCGCTCTCTTCTGGCAGTCGGTCTGCTGGAGGCTGCTGCGGTGCGGGAGATGTTTCGTCGCGGCCTTGCGCGTACACTTCAGCGTCGAACGTCGTTTGGTCGAACGAGGCAGCCAATCTCTCGCGACGGATAGCGGCTTCTGTGACTTGTCTGATTCGTTCCTTCTCCCTATGTGCTCTCGAAGACGCCGTGTGGGCAAAGGGGGCGTGAGCCGTTGTGGTGTAGCCGTTAGCAGGGTGCTGCGCGGCTGCATGTCGAGGTGGCGGCGCTGCCATAGACGAGACAAGCTGCCCTTCTAATGCGTCTCGGACATGAACAGGCAGTCCGTCTGGCACCCTCTTCACCGAGACTTGCCTGTGCGGTCTCTGTTGAGGCCGTGTGCTGGGCTGAGACTCACTCGACTCTGATGGCTGCCTAAGCCGTTGCTGCTGTTCGATTTCCTGTCGCGCGTACCAGCTTTCCGCCTTGCTTTCTAAATCTGTCCGGAATATCTGCAGGGGACTTTGCTTTGGAGGTGGTGGGTTGAAAGAATTGTGTCGAGGAAAGCCTCCGGTCCGCGGATCTTCTATGATCCACGAATTCAGATGTGGCAGGGAGGATGTATGACTCTCGTGTGGTAATGCTGAATGATCTCGCAACGGCGGAAGTGATATCGTCGACTCTAATCTCGAAGCCTCGACTCGAGGCTTGTGATCGCGGTCGGGTGATAGGGGCTTCGGTGCAATACTTAGGATAGGGGGTAGATAGGGTCTGAAGATCGGTGGCCTGGGTGGAGGGTTGTCTTGCCCTGCCACTGGCCGTTTCCGCGGAAAGCCTCCTGACGGCGGCCACTGAGCTCCATGATGGTTGGGCAATGGTACTGGGCTGTATGTGTCTGCTTTGGGATGCAATAGATGGCTACTAGGGATCTGTGGTGTGCCTGACCTCGAGAACGGGGTGAGTCCTCGCGGCATGTTTTGAATCCCGGGACTTTGGGCAACCTTCTTGGCTGTCCGTTGGGCCCGGTGGAAAAATTCCTCTCCGAGTCGAGAGTTCACTGGCAAGCCTGGCATAGTACTATCAGTACGGCTGGGACTCGCTCTATGTCGGTCATCCATGGTGGATTGGCGCCAGTATCCGCCTGCTTGTTGTGGGGGGTCTGGTGCGGCATGATGCGCACAATACCGATCCATGAACAGAACCGTGACCGAGCAGCCAGGGTAACGGCATTGCATTCCGAAATGAGGCTGAGGCTGTAATGGTGGCTCTTCGTGGTCCATCTTTCGGCCGGGGGTCACCGAGGATGCTCCGGTAGAGGCTGATTTGCCGGACTGATGGCTGGAGTAAACGCTGGGTCTGCTCAAGTGAGAGGTGGCAGATGCTTCTTGGTCATGTCGGCTTTTGATCTTCCCTTGTCGAAAACAACGACGACATAACCAGCGTCTGAAAGACCAGTCAGCCAGTGTTGCTTGTTGTGACGCGATGGAGGTTCCAGACCGTTCGAGAGATGAGGATCCCGGACGAACAACGTGGCCACGTACCTATTGGCTGGTATGTGGCGATGGCAAGCGACGTGAAAGTACGAACCACATCGGTTACCACACGCGTAAAGTGCTTGATCAAATTGCTCACCTTTCCCGCAATATCGGCAGGCCCCAGCAGACGTTGGCCGCCCCAGTTGGGTGGGTGGAGTTCTGCGATGCAAATTAGCCATGATATATATGCATGATCTTGTCTTGCATCAAACGCGTCGCCAGCGAAGAGGAGCTTAAATTGTGTTTCGGATTCAGTTCTTTCTCTAAAATGTGTCTTCATCGAGGGGCGCCAGCAGCGGTTTGGAAGTCCATGATACGCGTTTGGCGGGAGAGGCGACGAGATTTTGTTTGCCGCAGCCTTTGGTCCGACGCGGTTGAGGCAGCGAAGAGCCGAACTCCATAAAGTGGCAATGCAAAGTCGGAGCAGCGCATCAATGTGTTCTCCGTGAAAACCAGGTGTGTAGCCGAGAGTACTTGGTCTGCACCGGCACCAGGGCAAGACAACGTGAAGCTGTCGACAGACTGGTAGGACCACGAGAGAGTTCAACTCTCGAGTACGAGTTCGAGGTCGGGGTGGTTCTTCGGTCCCCTCCCAAACCAAACACACGCATCAGGCAGACTCCAACCCCAGAAGGGCTCCCTCCCATCGGACCTTTTACCAGAAGTTCATCATGAACGAGACACAGTCTGCGTTGGGGGGAGGGAAAGCGGAAAGACAGAGGTGCCCGTCAGTGAGAAGAGAGGGTACATACCGCGGAGATTGGACAGGTACCACTTAGTGGTTGACTCGGATGCGCACGAGTGAGGCGGGGGGAGGTGATGACAAGTTTAGCGTTCTCAGGCTGTCAAAATACACGTGGTCCCTCTGATCGAAGTGCGTCGTCCGCGAAGACAAAAAGAAGTCGGCTCGTGTGTGAAGAGAGGTTGCTTCGATGACTGCAGCTGACGCATGGTTGGTAGGTGATTGCACGAGTGAACCTTGATTGGCGAACGCATCGGGCCTAGAAGAAAAGTGGTATGATGAGGTGTCTCCTCGGCCGTCACCCAGCCTTGCCAGGTCAGGGCAGATGCAAAGACAGAGCCTCGAGCGAGGCTGTGGTGGATGAATGAAGCTCACAACAAACAGGGTATGTCTATAGGACGGTACCTCAGCAGCGGGTACATTAGGTGGGCAAGATAGGTGGGTGGCATTGGCACAGCGAGCGCCAGAGGTGTGCTGACTGGAGTTGCTCTTGGCTTCACCACCCTTGGCGCTGGACGAATCGGGTTAGCACCAGATGCCGCTTTTGCTCAGATTCGTCTGTTGCCCTTGTACATGCTACGCCACCCTTCGCGAATTGCCCTATATATGCTATCCATGTTGCAATTAATTGACACGTTCGTATTGAAACGTCAAAGCCACTTCCGCATGGAGACATACTCATCTTGTGGCGCTGGCTATCCACTGGCGCGGCCAAGAACCAACAACGGCCATGCTTCGGCACGGCAGACTCCTGGCTTAGGAGCCTTTGACATGGCAACTCAACCACAGCCTAAGGCTCATGCTCAGTCAGAGGGGCATGGTGGCAGATCCTCAGAACAGAGGTCAGTCTCTGAGAAGACATTACTGTTGTTAGTTGTGCCTGGTCAGCTGCCTGCAAAACCCTACCACTTCGGCCTAGCTGAACCTTCAGGGTGGCAGTCAGGCTGCTCGCGTCTTCTGAGCGTGCTTGAACCCTCACACCGGGATGAAAGTACGGGGTCCTGGCATCGACTTATGACAAGTCTGTGGTGAGAGTTTCATGGGCGATGGCTCCTCTGGAGAAATGACCTTGCTGTAGGCTTCAGCCGTCCGTACTGTGGAAAGTATAGCTTGTTAGCCAGCGGGCTGTTGCGTGTTGTCGCATCGTTCATCGAGATCAACTCCAAAAGTGACTTCGGTTTCGCTTTCCAATGAAGAAAGACAACGTAGCTGTTTGGTCTGTCGTTGCACGGCTGTAGTTGTTGCCCGCATAGCACAGCAATCCTGTGGATTGTCCAGGGTGTCCCAGCTTCGTAATTATTCCAGATAACTTCTACAGTCACCCAAAATAATGAGCAAAGACTGAGATGCAACGCCGCTCCTTCCTTCCATCTCTCTGCGGTGCCCCACAAAGGACAGTAGGGACGAATGCCCCGTGTTTTTTTTTTTCTCTTCTCCTGTTTCGCTCGAAGCGAGCCACCTTGTCATTTACCGTTTCGAATTGCAACCTTCAGCTGGTTTGACGGCCCGTCAGGACCAGGGCCACATCGGCCGTTATTTGGTCCGCCGGTCTGCTCGCGGTTTGGTCCAAGCTCCCGTTCGCCAGCGGACACGACACGCCAAAAAGCATGATCGCCTAGCTCCCGTCAGCGCTGTCTACGCCCTGTTCGCCTGCCCAACAGCCCCTCCATCTGCCCGAACGGGCTTAGCGCGGGGTTCTGCTCAGACGCTCTGTCCCTGTCCTGACAGGTTGACCTTAGGGTCCGACTACGCCTGTGCCGACTGAGTACTGAGTGTAGTTATCGTAGTAAGCTGTCTTCAGGACGTGACACTTCAAGGGGGCCACATATCTTTCTTTAGTCCTCACGACGCGATCGCTATCAGCCAACACCACTTCATTCTCCTCGTTGCGTGTCGCGGGCGCTTCCAGGTTGCTGTGCGACCATGAATTTCTTCTCCGCTGTGGCCTCGGCCATATCCCAAGGGTCCCCCTTACCCTACAACATTGGCGACAAGGTCGATGTTGACCAGTCCATCTGGACCCTGAACAATGGCACAAAGAGGGTAAGTACAATGGACGCTTCCGGTCCGGCCTCTGTTATGAAAGCAAAACCTGACATACCATCCAGGAAGACGGATCCAGCTGCAGTGTTTTCTCCTTCGACATAGCCGCCAACAAGTCTCGACTACCCCTCGCGAAGAACGCCCTGCGCAAGCTGCGGACGCTCCGACATCCTGGAGTGATTAAAGTTCTAGACACTGTCGAAGTACGCTGCTCGCCTGCTTTATGCAACGACCTCCTTCTTACCATGATTCCCAGACCGAGACCCATATCTACATTGCGACCGAGAGGGTCGTGCCCCTGAGGTGGCATATCAGGAGAAAAAGCCTGAGTCCCGAGGCTATCAAATGGGGTCTGCACAGTGTTGCCGTACGTTATTGGAGGCGCGCCTGCTTTACCTGTCCGTGATAAAAGTCTGACACTGCAGCAGCGGACGGTCAAGTTCATAAACGACGAGGCAACCTCGATTCACGGCAATATCAAGGCTGGCTCTGTGTATACATCCGAGAGTGGAGAATGGAAGCTGGGCGGCTTCGAAGTCTTGAGCAGCGTGAAAGATGACGAAGCAGTTATCTATGTAAGTCGCGCTCCATCATGTATGCCGTGCACGACTGACCCGGGGACGGCAGACATACGGAAGCCTCGTCCCCGACTCAGGACGGTACACGCCTCCCGAACTGGCCCGTAGTGGGTGGGACGCGATAAAGAAGAGTCCTCACTCGGCAGTTGACTCGTATGGTCTTGGCTGCCTCGTCTTCGAGGCTTTCAATGGCGACTTTCAAGGCTCCGATCAGGCGGGCCAGACGAAGAACATCCCGCCCACGATGCACGCAAGCTACAAGCGACTTGTGAATCCAAACCCCAAAGCACGCCTGAGTGCTGCGCACTTCTTAGACCAAGGGTCTCGTACGGGCTCATTCTTTGACAGTCCCCTCATCAAGTTGACGGAGGGTATCGACAACATGGGAGTCATGTCCGAGCCTGAACGAGAATCTTTCATCGAGTCAGTAGCCTAGTTCATACATCCCGATCGCTTGCAAGATACTGACTCAACATAGTGGCTTCGAACAAATCACCGACGATCTCCCGGAGGACTTCATCAAAATGAAGGCGTTGCCTGAGATGCTCAAATCCGTTGAGTTTGGCGGCGGTGGACCCAAGGCCCTCGGTGTGGTTATGAAAATCACGGGGAAACTGTCCGGAGAAGACTTCGACTCCAGGATCACTCCGGTTGTCATCCGCTTATTTGGAAACCCGGACCGAGCAATTCGGGTGTGCCTCCTCGACAGTCTGCCCTTGATGATCGACCGTCTGTCACAAAAAATCGTCAACGACAAGATCTTCCCGCAACTGGTGACAGGCTTTGCAGATGCAGCCCCTATAGTCAGGGAACAGACTCTCAAGTCTGTGCTTGTCATCATTTCGAAATTGTCGGATCGAACTATCAATGGCGAGCTGCTACGGTACCTAGCCAAGACGGCGAATGACGAACAACCGGGCATTCGAACCAACACGACCATCTGCCTCGGCAAGATCGCGAAGAACCTGGGTGTTTCGTCAAGAGCAAAGGTGCTGATTGCAGCCTTTACTCGTTCTCTTCGCGATCCCTTTGTACACGGCCGAAATGCTGCTCTCATGGCACTGGGCGCAACAAGCGAGCACTTTTCCGACGAAGACTGCGCGACGCGAATCTTACCTGCCATCTGCCCGCTGCTGATGGACAAGGAAAAGCTGGTGCGTGATCAGGCGAACAAGAGCATAGATGTCTACTTGCAGAAGATTCGCAAGGCAGCCGCGGCCATGCCCGAGTCTGTACTGCCCCCTCCGGCGGCTGCCGAGGCTGCAGCAGGCCCAAGAATGAGCACCCCTCAGCCCAGCGAGGGCTCCTCATGGACTGGGTGGGCTATTTCCTCATTCACCAACAAAATGTCTGCGGCTGCAGGTGAGATGCAGACGAACGATCACGGCACGACGTCTGGAACGACGACACCGCGAGTGGCCTCGTCTCCTGGCCTGGAAACCAAAAAGACGGGATCGACCGCGTCCACACTTCACAGACAGGCCGTTACTTCTCCGCCACCCACATCATCCCGGGCAACACCTCAGCCGGCTGCAGACTCCTTTTTCCAAGATATTGATGGTGCTGGTGAAGACGATGCATGGGGAGAAATGCATGACGATGACACGTATTTCGACGCACCCAGCGCCAAATCTGCAGCGTCCAAGCCCACGACGGCCAGCTCGACGCCATTTGACGACGGATCAGAGCCTGATTTCGCCGGCTGGCTGGCTGCTCAAAATCAGAAGAAGAGTGGGCCCTCCAAGCCGTTGCCGAAAGGACTCACCAAGTCGACATCAGCTGTGGCGAAGAAGCCTGCTGCCACCAAGCCAACTGCGAAGCCAGCAGCGAAGCCGGTAGTTGCCAAGAAGATTGACATGAAGCCTAAGGAAACGGGTGACGATGACGGTTGGGGTGACGGATGGTAAAGGACGTAATGATTTCACAAACGGCCTCTCTCATGACGGACGGACGTTCCATTTTCTGGCTTCCATCTCATCACATTGCTGGCGTTGTCGGGTCGCCGGAGACCATAGCTCTACTTTGGATACCATCACGTGAAAACAAGCACGATAGACGAGGGCTAGAGCACGAGATCGGTTGCTTGAAAAGGATCGTGGTACGAATCTAATCAGTCAATTGATCAACACGTTTTCAAATTGACCCAAGTGGGCAGCAAAAATTTCCAGACGCCTTGCCGACCCGACCCTGAACCTGGATCATACAACTCATGAACTAAAAACAGCATGGGAAAGGGAGGAACCTGCTACCTTGAACCCCCCGACCTCTGGCAACCCTTAGCAACAATGACGGCTCATCTTGCCTCGGAGTAATCGTTAAGCGCTACACAAACAGATCCTCTATGATGTCCGTTATACTGCCTGATGATCTGTTGGCTATGCAGCTCCCACAGTCGCGCGTAGTGGTCTGAGCACGACGTGACTAGGTAGGCTGAGTCGGCGCTGAAGGCGCAGTCCCAGACCCAGCGCTGGTGGCCGTTGAGAGTGGCCTCGAGAGGGTAGGGCTTGGGGCCCTCCTCGTCGGGAACGGGCTCGATGTCCTTGACCTCCCAAATCTTGGCCGTGTGGTCGGCGCTGCACGTGGCGAGCTTCTTGACGTCCGGCGAGAGGAGGATGCGGGTGATGTACTCCTTGTGGGCGCTGAAGTGGGTTACGGGAACGAGCTGGGTGCGGTCGTAGGCCTGGAGGAGCTGCCAGACGAAGACGTTGCCCTAGGCGGGGTCAGTAACGTGTTGCAGCGGCGGCAGGTGGGTGCCGTCGGGAGAACATACTGCATTGTTGGCCGCGCACAGGAGGGAGCCGTCGCTGGCGACGGTGACGCTCGACACGGACACGTCCTCTTCGGGGATCAGCTGGTGAGAGCAGTTATTTTCGGCCAGGTCCCACACGCGAACGCTGCCGTTGCGGTCGCAGCTGATGATTTCACCCTGGTTCGGGTGAATGACGACGTCGTTGGCGGGGCAGCCGTGGCTGTAGCTACGCTGGACTTGGCCTGACCGTGTCTCCCAGATCTTGACGGTGCCGTCCTCAGAGCTTGTGACCATCCATTTTCCTTCGCAGTGAAAGGCGACGCCTGTGATGTTCCCGGTGTGGCCCTCAAAGGTCAGGAGGGGGTTCGGGTTGGTCGACTTGATGTCGAAGAGCTTGACCGTGTGGTGGCCGGCAGCAGCGAGAAAACGCTTGTCGGGAGATATGCAGAGACGGTTGACCTGTGAGTCGGGGTGCTGAATCGTACGAGAGCAGATGCCGGAGAGTGCTTCCCAGAACCTGCGATGTCTGTCAGCCGAAGATCGTGACTGCTATCGGGGTCCGAGGCGGTGCCAAGTTCAAGAGCAGCAGGTGCGTCAAGGACAGATGGGAGGAGTCTCATACCTAATGGTGTGGTCGTAGCCAGCTAGGTCATGCCACAAATTAGCAAGGGACGCAGATCAGAGGACGGTCCAAGAACAGCTTGGTGATTTGCGACAGGCGGCGGTCGAAGGGCAGATATCGATAAGGTTCGTGGTGTGCGCAACAGCACTGTTTGCTTACCTGTGCAAAGAATCACAGACATGTTTACTGAGGTAGCCGCTCTGGCGTTCGCATGTTATACGACAGGGAGTTTCGTATCAGTAAACTGCAGCAAGGTGCAGGGAAAGAACGCAGAATCGCATCCAAGGCGGCGTCGCTATGGTCCAAGGCTGTCAATGTCGAGTCCCCTCATGCTCGCAAGGACCTGATCGAGCAGAGTACTAGCCCAGCCCCACCCAAACACCCAGCAGGCCGACACCGAGGTGGAGTCTTTGAAGCTCTGGTGCTGCCAGGGTCACACAGTCCCACCAGTCCTGCCAGGTACCGGCCGCTCACTGCCTTAGTCATATTCTCCGACCCCTCTACCTACCTACCTACCTACCTACCTTGCTACCTTACTTAGGAAGGAACGTTGTGGGAGACATTCATCATCATTCATCACGTGCGACACGCCAGCTCTATCTTCACGCTGAGGCATCACCTGTTGGCTACCTCCCCACGAAACTTGTTTCCGAACGCACGATCTCTCACTGGTATTTTCAGCATGCATCATTCTCGTATTTCAGGAAGAATAAGCCGATTTAGCGAGACTCGTCTTGACCGAATTACCGTACATCAGAGATACTCAACTAACCTGGCTGATCTTGAGCGTCATGCCCTGGCATAAATGTTGCATCAATTTACCCTTCAGCAACAAAAGCCCCGCGCCATGACGGGCCACAAGCTTCTGACCTGCCTTATCACCGGCCCCCGGGGCGAGGGCATGTCGCTTCATCCAAGACTGTATCGGAACATGCAAGTACACGTGCCGGTGATCGCTCACGCAAAACGTACGTACAGGCTTGGGCCAAAGGTGTCATACACATCTCGAGGCCGTGGACCAATTCCATCCCGACACATGTCATCGGCTGCGTTTTGAGCATGTCGCTTCTTCAAACAACTAGTTTGCCACCTCAGCGAAACAGCAGGAGTCCTCGATGGGCATCCCGAAACGGCCTGCCCCCGTGCAAAGAAGACATCTCACATCTGCTTGGGTACATGTGTCCCTTACCAGAATTCCTGGATCAGATACAGCAGATCGTCTCATCTCTAGATGATTGTGTGGTGGAGTCACAGTCTAGCCCACACCGCATCGCATGGATCAACCTAAAATACGCAGGCGGATGTGACGATTCACCACCCTCAGGGACGCTCACCTCGACGGACGCATCTCGGAGCTTCTGCCGTGGCACGCAAAGTTGCAAGTCCCTTGTCACACTTCGGTCCTGGTCCATTGAAATTACTGCCCAAAGTTCTCGCACCCTCCCTCTGAAGCTATCGTCTGCTGCCCAAGCCTCGGACCCCAAAGGCCCCAAGTCCACGTGCTTCGTGACCCCGGAAGCGGTGCGACAAACATCGAACGCCTTGATTCTGGGACCTATCGGGTCATGTGAAAGAGACTGCTCGCTGGTACTTCTCTGTCAGCACGTGTTTGCTGCCTTAGCTCTCTGGTCGCCGCTCGTTCATCTGATGTCCTGTGACTAACCACTGAGCTATCTGTCAGAATTCATGATGAAGCCCAGTCTGAAGCGTCAACGCCAAGCGGCGGTACAGGTGATCGATTTCACTCGGCGATTGGTAAGGAACAGTCAACCGAGCTTTAGGTAGCGCACCCTGCCCAACGTCAATCCTCAACAATATTCACACTGGGACTCAGAGTAGAAACACATGAGCAAGCACGTGATACCTGGTCTCAGCGGCTCACCTCACAGATTGCCATTCATTCAGAGCTTGCGCAACTACAGACTATTCTTGAACCCCCACGGATCCCCCAGGGACCCCCCAGCACTCTTGGCTATTCATGATACTTTCTGGAGATGACATGTACAGAATCAAAGGCATAATCTCGAGTCACCAGGAACTCGGTGTCTTGTGAGTCCTTCAATTGCGTCTGGCTGGGACGCTCTGGTAGGACGATCCATGGCCGTCGCGGGGTCCTCGACCACCTGGTTGAGGAGGCGCTGGCGGCGGGGTGCGAGTGTAAGCTGCTGGTGCGTGACAATGCGGGTTATGCCAGACAACGCCACTCCTCATGCAGGGATCGCAGTCGGCAACTCTACTGAGATCAGTGTGCCGTCTGGAAAAGCTAAAGCAGATGCACATACAGTCTCGGCGACCCGGCGCAGATAGGACACCTGACGCAGATTCCCAGCCCACGGACACAGCCGCAGACAAAGACAGAGTTGGCACTCATCGTGACGTATTGGGGTATCGATGACCGCAATTTGAGAGTCTTGATTTCGATTACAATCAGTGATTGCTCACAGTAGCGCAGTCACAGTATTCCGTAAGTCAATATTTGCATGCGGAAACCATATCGAAAGGGGCAGAGGATTTGCAGACATTATATAGCCCTATGTCAGAGCAGCCATCGCTCTTCCGCGCTCTCGTGCTGGGACCTGCAATCAGCAGTTCTTTGGATTCGTGGCAGCCCAATTCAGGAGAGCCTTGCCAAGCGGAGCCAGCACAGCAGAGGGAGGTGCTTCGAGGGCGGGTCTTGTGACCACGACAAGACACCGAGGCTGACGTTTGCCTCGTCTCAAGTCTCGAGGCTTGGGAGCACTGAAAATAATGGCGCATGCCACCGTAACCAAGTGCTTAGTCTATACGGTCGAGGGGCACACCTCAGAGTGTGCTTGACGAGACAGGTACGCTGCGTACGGTGGAAGGATTGCTGCGGCAGCGATTGGTCCTGGATAACACTGACTGCTGAAGAATGATGACAGCTTCTTGCGAAGTCTTGCCTTGAAATCCCATATCTATCGGATGGCAGCCACCGCCGAGATGATATCATCCTATTCGAGTGCCTTCTCTGAAGAGCGATGTCCGAACTTTCACTAGCGTCTGCAAGAAGCTGTCATTCGTCCTCGAAACTTTCTTCTTTGCAGAGATCAGCTGTCTCGTTGGCCGCCTTAGCCTCGTCTGAAATATTCTGCATGCATCTGGAGAATCGAGATCAGCCGAGATGCAACTTGACAGGCGGACAGTTGGATCAACGACAGTGCGTCGGCAGCACTGACGTCTAGGTCAGGATATATCATTTGTCTGAACCAAACCGTCGGGTAGCGCCCCCTTGAGGGTGTGCTCAGCGCATAGGTGACCCGTAGTCAGGCGATCGCCTTTCCGCCGGGTCATAGGCTCACCGTAGATGCCTCTTGTTCGCTATGTCCAGATCGACTGTGCGGCATCTGTCATCGTGGGAAGGGAGTGGCTCTGTCACGACCCGGAGGGCTGCACCTCTTTCTGTCGCTACCCGCTCATCATCACTTGTTGTCGCTTGTGTGCAAGGCCATGTGACTCCAAAGCAAGGACCTCGGGGCCGCCCCTGAACGACGGGGCCTCCCGAGGGCCCTCTGTGCACAAGCTTGCTCACATTGAGGGTACAAGCCTTGTCTTTGGGTGTTCGAAAGGGTTAAATTACCACTCCTGAACAGGAGACAAACTTCAACTAGGCAGGATGGGCGATGTCGTGTGAGTGAAGGCCTGGATATCCATCCTTTTCGGTGCTGGTAGCACTGTCGTTGGTATAGTTGCTATTGGGCAACTACCTCAAGGCATGTTCACTCGCTTTCGTTCTTGTTGGCAAGCACCAAAAGACCGCTTCTCTTTGTGCTGCCATCCACCTCACCTTTCTGCAGACGATTTGCAGACAACCGGTCTCAGTGACTTTTTGATTCAGATGTACTTGGGACGCTAGGCGCCTTTGCCGCGCCACCGCCGGCTGTGGCACGTTGGCTGCGCGCGGCCAAGTATGTAGTAACGGCAAAGGCACCATCGTCCCCCCCCCCCTTTAAGTTTTGTCTTTCCCAGACCATATTTGAGAGATACGACAGTTCTTCTCCTGGTGTTACCACACCTCGGCTCTTCGTCGCCCGACGATGTCAGTAGCATTTTGCGATCAGCACAGTCGAGTCCCACCACGAAGAAATCTGTCGGCCTTGTCCACGAGGTTCAGGAGAAGGAAAAGGTCTCCACGTGTTGGTCGATCCTCCATCAACTCACCAGTCTCTGTTGGCGACGTGGCCATCAGACGACTGTCCAGCCGGCAAAGCTCTTGCGTCCCGCAAGCCGGGCTGCGCCGAATCTTTTCTTCGCCTTGTCAAAGCCAGTGAGGGCACCATGACTGCAAAACTCTGGCATACTCAGAACGCTTTCAGAACCTATTGGACTAGTGTCATCTCCAGAAACAGTGCCAAGGTCGACTTTCTATCCCGGTCCTGAGTCGCATGTTCCCTACGCGTGGAGAAATCTTGATTCACTGTCGACTACCTTCCCTACAGTAGAGCTAAAAGGAATAAAAGACAGCTGACCCACCAAGCGATTACTACGTCTCAAAAGCCGGCCTTACTGGAAAGGCCAGAACGGAAAACCAAACGCACCATTTCCTCCAGACGCCTGCCACAAATCAAACGAGACCCCACTCGTTGAACATGGAACCATCCTGGATGTTGGATAAGTTCCTGACCAACAGCGAAAACGAGAAGCATGCATAGCTCCGAAAGCCTTGACGCCCTTCAAAGGGCAGGAGCCGTTGCGATGAGTGTGGTAATAAATGCCACGCCTGCAGCTGCGCCGCCAAGGGCGACAAGACTTGCTGCCTCAGCCATGCGTCTAAATCGCTTTGACGGGCGGTCACAGCCATGCTCGTGTACACCAAAGCTGCACCTCTGCTTGGACTTTGATGTCTCTGAGGAAGCTGAGACTGCTGGGTCGCCACGGCCCATATACGCAGAAGGCGCTCTGGCTGCTAGATCATCACCGTTGGTGGTATCGTTGAGAGCCGCCTCCACTGCCTCCTCTCCGAGCACAGCATCCGAAATGTCAGAAGCCTTGCGCTTCGCAGAGGTCCGAGATCGCAACTGTTCGCAAATTTTGACAGGTGCACCAATTAGTTGCAACTCAACCATACTAGCTTGGATGTTGCTGTCGGGCTCCACCGTAGCTGTAGCCATTTTGCTTTGGTTGAAAGACCAAGCGCTAGTCATATCCAGCTCAGGGCTAATGCGAGCGTCGGCGATGACGGGGTCGTTCACGGGGCCAGTGAGGAACCTGTCGCCGGAATCAATCCACACGGCTTCAGCGGGTGGAGACGACTGCACCAACAGATTTTTAGAACACGGTGCAAGATCGAGAGAGTCCTCGGTGTCGTCTGTTGGTATTACAGGCTCGCATGCAGCCGTCGATTCGTTCTCAGACTTGAGGTTACCCGACAAAGCAGGTTCTGTTGTTGGCGTCGACAGAAGAGTCACACTCGATTTGGGCAGCTCTGTCTTGGAGACCGATAGGCGTCGACGAAGCTCTTGCTTGTTTGACTCTCGCGCCTGAAGGAAATCTTCGTTCTCGGACCGCCAAGTGTTGAATGACTGGCCCGGGCGGTCCGGCTGTAGGTTGGCGGCTGCCTCTCGCCAGGGCGGGAGTTTCCGTGACTTTTGGATGCTTTGAGAATTCGTGGCAGAAGCCGAAACAAAAATTGTACACTGGGGGGCCGCAGGAATCATGGTTGGCAGGGTGGACATGGTCATCCCGTTGGAGCCCAGGACCTGTTGCAAGGGTGGAAGCATCCACTGCTGTTCTGGCGGCGATGTAGGAACTGATGAGGAGCATGTCAGAGGCTTTCTAGCTGTTGAAACACAAGAGGGGGAGGTCATACCTTGCGGTTTCTCGGACCCGATTGCAGGAAGGAATCCAAGTTCATTGCATTCCTTAACTGATTGTGATAGTTCCGGATAGCCCCCCCAGCCTGACGATAATGGGCTTTGCGTTTTGGCGGCATCTTCCATGGCAATGGATGCTTCTTCGTAATTGTCTTCATACTCATCGATGTCTGAGATGGATTCATCCTCGCTGCTGATCGAGTCACTCGACTCAATCTCGAAGTCGTCCTCGTCATCGTCTCCAGTGTGCTCAGTGCCAGCAATTACTGAGCTGCTCCACACCCCCAAAGGAGCACCATCGAGTTGAGTATCATCATTTGAAGACTCATGTTCCGACTCGCTCGTGTCAAAATGGATAGGTTGGTGGGAGTGATCGACCGAGTAAGTTGGTTCTGGTTCCATAGAAAGGTGCACATCTTCTTTGTCTTCGTCGTCACAATCAAAGTCAAGAACTTCAGTGACACAAGGAGCTGGTTTAGATACTGTGGGCAACTGCTCTGAAGCGGAGGGTCCCGTCAGATCGATGACAGTCTCACCCTTAGGCTCGTAATGGTCAAGGTCGATGATTTCGGCGCTGATACTGATTTTGGACGGCGCAGCGCCAGGCGTCACTGCAGGAGTCGTTGGAGTGATGGCAGCAGTATCCTGCTTCGGTGCTCGTTGCTCTCCGGCAGCTCGAAGGTTTGCGACAGCGCTGCGTACTGCGTTGCAGTCCTCATCGTCACAATCGTCGCTGTCAAAGCCATCACTGTCGTCAGAAGTCTCAGGAACGTGATACCCAACTGAGCGATCAACAGGGGTATGAGTGCCTGTGGTATTGTGATCCGCTCCATTGATGAACTGGATGTCGATGGAAGCAGAGGGCGGGGGATAGAGGCCCTGGTCACGTTGTATATCGATACCAAATCTGACGAAATCACCTTGGTGAAGCTGGACAGGGGTATGGGGATAGACGCGGTCTTTGTTGACGAAAGTACCGTGTCTCGAGTTACGGTCCTTGATGTAGACAGCCTGGTACGGTCAGCATTTGATATCATGGACATGGTTCCAGAGCTCGAGGACGCCTGCCAGCGCAAGGTAGACGGTCATGAATTTCGTACCTTCTCTG
The DNA here is from genome assembly GCF_003724135.2 of Verticillium nonalfalfae. NCBI lineage: Eukaryota > Fungi > Ascomycota > Sordariomycetes > Glomerellales > Plectosphaerellaceae > Verticillium > Verticillium nonalfalfae. The sequence goes on along the minus strand of NW_021167255.1, from coordinate 63,151 downwards.
TGTCTGGACCGAGAAAGATCTCGGCATGCTCACGGCTTATCACGGGGTTTTCAAGCCAGGCATTGTCAAGGGCAGCAGATAGGTTGGCCACTCTCTTGCTGGTACGGCCGACTTGAATGGAAGGCCTGGCCGCATTGAGTGTAATGCGACGCTCAGGGTAAGCATTATCGGAGATCGGGAAACTGAGGCTGACGATGACTGCGAGGGTAGTCGTTAGTTTGACTTGTACCTGCAAGAGTAAGAGAGGGACATACCATCGTCAGTCGAGGACATGCGATCGTCAGACATGTTGACTGGTGTCGGCAATCGTGAGTCAAATGGCCACGTCAAGAAGCCGGGCTTGATACGGAGAATGACGAGGCAGTTCGGTATTGAAGGCTGTGGTCGAGAGGGTCAGCTGTTGCTTGTTTCCAAAAGTCTCGCCTCAAGCTCTCGAACCAACTTACACACAAGTCACTTGCAAGGCGAACAATGGGCTGCCACCCAAACCAATGGCCTGGATGCTAAGATCAGGCGAGGGAAGTGCAGTGGTGCTGGGGTATAAAGGCTCGACAGGCAAGCTCGTCAAGGTCACGGTCAAGGTTTGGGAGGGGAAGAAAGTTAAGTTTCTGATGCCAAACTTGAGAGGAAAACGGGAACGGGGAGGTAAGTGGGAGGTCGAGGTGTGATGCGGCTTGGAGGTGGTGCACTGTGTACAACAGGTTGGTGGGGCAGGGCACCTTGGGGATTCAGGCGTTCGATAACAGGCAGCCACGGCTTGGTCGGATCCCAGTCCTCAGAGATGGTGCTGAGTTGGAAACAGCTTCCGAGGAAACGGCTGCTTATCTTGAGGGGTTGATGTTCGCCCAAGAGCTGCATGGAACGACGCTTTCTTTCTCTCCTCTCTCTCTCTCTCTCATATGAGTAACATTCAATCTCGGGGTGATCGCGTTTGATGAGGTTGCTACTTCCGCCAAGCAGATCTGGGTATGTGGTTGAGTATGGGTAACAGGTCGGTTTGGGGGGTGTGGTTCAAGCACCAGGATATAGAAACGCTGGGCAGCTAAGAAGTTGCCTAGTTCAGGTCAAAAAGTGCCCGCGAACTCTAGGAAGATACCTGCCGTTATCAGGGTAACAGGTAGGTCGGGAAAGCTCACAAAGGCTTGGAGGGAACGATGTTAATGGTAGGGGGGGAAGGAGCCTTGATTTTGCCGGTAAGAATGGCTGGGGTGAGCTGAGATACGTTGCCACAGACCACTGAGACCTCCTCTTGGAATTCCGCTCGAATGGAGAGAAGCAAAGTGCTAAAGTAGGCAGCAACGCAGATGGGATGAGCAACGAGCCGATAAGGACGAGTGGGATGGGAGGGCTGAAACAACCCAAGGAGGGCGATGAACAGTCAAGACCGAATGTCAGCTGGCACTGTGGTGATCACGCGAATGACGGGACGTGTAGCACCTTTGCATAAGGTATCCAACAGCAGCCATCGAGGTAAGCGGGGTAACTTGCCTATGGGCCTGACGAGTGACTTGGACCACCAGCTTGGGGTTGCACGTCAAATGGGGAGCAGGAAGTTGGCCTTTTTCCTCCTGATCAAAATCATTTCCAATAATCTAATGAAATATGCTGAACATCTGTCGCTTCGCGTTTCCGTTTGTCGACAGCACGGCATCCCTCGCCACACGATGCCTGACCGAAGTCTCGAGCTTTATAGAGTGCTTTATCTTATCGCGGATGAAGCTAATGTACCTGGACAGGTAGAGCGGGGCAGAGCCCCCAGTCAAAGTCGGCAGAGGCAGGCAGGTGACCATTCTAATGCATGCCAGGCGGCCAGCGCCTGTATCTTCTCACCAATATCCAGTTGTCCACCGTCCGGAGGCACGTGGGTCTTCCACCATGCTCTACGCTGCGTCTAAAGCGGCGCTGTCTACACTTTCCCATGTTCTGTCTGTGCTGGCAAAGGTGTCCGCCTGGGCTGGCAGATGGATGCCCAATATGGTACACCCAACTCTCTAGCCCGACCATCTGGCTCGTCACATGGACCACGAAGCCGAGCCTACGGGGTTACTGGCATGTCCGGGTGCCTTGCAGCACATCTAGCTCGACTGATCAATGTGTCGCAGCCCAGAGTGATCAAGATACTGTGCCTCCGCTGTAGCGGGTATCTCGCCTCTTTGCGACACCAGGCTACATGACAGTCCTCCATTCCTCGAGTTTGCGTCCATGGCGGGGAAAAGTGCATCCTGCCCAAGGCGTCCCTATGCCCCACCTACCCGCGACCAAGAGCGCCAGGGATCAGCCCACCTCCGAACAGACAGCTCAGGGATGCTTTGTGGGCCCCTTCATGTGACTAGGGTGTCCCCGCTGCCCGTCAAGTGGTTGCATCATCGATGGCCCACGACCTTGCGTTCTGACCTGACGTACCTAGGTAAGGTACCTATGTTGAGAAGGAAAGCGCCGTGCCGTGGCCTGTACCTTCCGCCGAACCACCTGCTTGTGGACGAGGAGGGTCGTGTCCCAAGTTGAGCGCAGCACTTCTGCTGTGCTGCCCTTCTTTGATCGGCCTGGCTGCTTGCCGCTTTAGCGGAGTGCAGCTAGCTCAGATATCCATTCATCCCAGCTGCAAGTACCTCCTCGCTGCTCCAACCAGCCCGCCCGCAATTCTTTTACAGACCTAAGATCCGGACACACGAATTTCTGACCTGACCTATTTCCAACATAAACCATCCTCGCAACACCACACGCACCCGGGATTTGCCACCGGATTCCCCAGAAACATCTTTTACCGTTTCTTTTCTGCTTCATTTACTCTGCATGCATATCCCCCGCGAGGCTCCCTCACCCTCATGGACTACACGCTGTACGAGGCGACATTGACCACCACACCTGCTCATCACTGGATCCTCGACTGCTTTCCCAGTGCAAAGTCCAGCGCGCTCTGACAGTCGCCACCCGACCCTGCAACAGCTTCACAGCGCCACGACAGCTCTTGAACAGCAGGAGCGTCTATCTCCCGGATAACACTCCTCCCCTACCTTCTCAAACACAACACGCATACCGACATCATGCACGATCTTCGCCTCAAGGTCCTCCGAGAGAGCGGCAAGACCGTTTCCCGCAAGTCGCGCTCCCGCCCCGAGTCCACGCGTGGCTCCACCATGAACTCGCCAAGCGGCTCGCCGGGTCACTCGCAGTACAACTCGCCAGCCCACTCCCGCGCTGGCAGCCGCTACGCCTCCGAGGAAGAAGAAAGCGAGGAGGATTACGATGACTCCATGACCGCTAGTACCTTGTCTAACGGCTCCGAAGCCGTCTTTGACGAGAGCCATGGCGCCGTATGGACTCAGATTTTACAAGACCGTATCGTCGAGCTTCAGGATCGCAAACGCAGTAGCGTCAAGGGCCGGGAGACCGCATTGGTGTCATATCTGCACCTACTCAAACAACACTACGCAGATCGGCAGGTTGGGAGCTCTTCTCACGACATCGTCACTGCGCTCATGAGGAGCGTCCGCTCTGGAGGCAGCACCCTCGAAAAGTCGCTGGCTCTGCAAGCCCTGCAGGTCACGCTTTTGACCTCTCCCTCCGATTCCCTGTACGACGACATTTACCAGCAGATCGAAAAAGCCTGCGAAGACGATGAGAGTGCCGAAGTCAAGGCTGCCGCTATTCAGGCCATGGCGGTGACAGCCCTCTATGGAGGAGGCTCAGAAACAGCTGCAGAGGAACTTTTGGAGTTCCTCGTCGGCGTGGTAGAATCAGACGGAGAATCTGTCGGCGCAGGAGACAACGGTGACGTGGTCGTGGCCGCCCTGCAATCCTGGGCCTTTGTCGCCAGCCAGATTGACGACATCAGCGAGCTCGTCTCCGCGGCCATGGACGCCTTTGTCGAGCAGCTTGACAGCACAGACGTTGATGTTCAGACAAGCGCTGGCTTCAATATTGCCTTTATCTTTGAGGCAGCGCGCGATCACGAAGAGGAGACTGGCGAGGTCATGAATCTGCAGTACGACCCCAAACGCCTCATCAGCCGCATGGCCGAGGCATCAAAACCAGCCGCGAAAGGAACATCGAGAAAAGATCGCAGACATCTCCGCAAGAACTTTGCTAGCATCGTGACTTCGCTGGAGCACGGCAAAGGGCCCGGGTACTCAACATCCGGACGACCGGCATCAAATCCGCATACAGGAGGGTCCAAGATCGAACATGACGGAGACGTACAAGAATTTGGATATCGAGAGAAACTTCGCGTCGGTGAGTCGATCGTACTGATCGACTCATGGTCACTCATGGCGCGGGTTGATACTGTCAGGAATATTGTGGGTGGGGGCTTCCCGACACATTTCAACGACAACCCAACCGTCGCAGACCTTTTGAACAACCCTGACACAGAGGAGATGCCGGCCAACGGTCTCATGCCACCAACGGAGAGGAGGAGTAAGAAGTATAGAAGATGAAGCGCGATGAGAGCCATGTTGGCAGGGATGCCATTTTATCATGCCCCTGCCGAGCTGATTGTGGTGGTTGAGGCTTACCTAGCTCATCAATTGTCATTCATTGCCACAGCTCTATTGGAAACGAGCTGGGTCGATTTTTTTGGGGAAGAGGAGGAGGTTAAGGGCTACAGAGAGATACCACTCGTAGGAGATTCCACCTCCTGTTATTTCATCGTATTATGCGTCCACCTGTGCTCAGATATTCGTGGTGTTCGGTCAAACACCAACCACTGCTGGATTGTGCAACCCTGTAAGCGGCAACGTACCGCGACGACGCCAAGGTGCAGACACAAAGCGGGTGACTGCGTTTTTGTGCAAGGTGATGAGGCTTCGATAAGGCCACATCTCAAAGTAGGGCGGCAGATGCAAAGGGTACTAGAAGTATTTGGGTAGGAGATCAAATATTCAGCTCCATCTTTTGGGTCCTTGCAGGTTACATCATGTTCCCTTCCCAAGGATTCTGCAGTGGTCTGTTGGCCGAGGTCATTGGTTGCGCCACAGCAGGCGAGAATTCAGGAGCAGGCCGCGGGGAGGGGGGGGTGTTTGCGTCTGGTCAGAATCCTCTCACGGCAGTGAAGCCTGCGTTTTGGCTTTTTCTGTGGGAGGACCCGATTCGCGCTGCGACCTTGTGCGTGTAGGTTGGTTGTCGCCCCCAACCACGGGGGCTGCCCCCCTTTGAGCTGCAACGACGTTCCACCCAGGTCTTGGATAGGGAACCTCACCGCATGCGAGGCTCGAGTAAGGGGTGTTTCATGTTGGGATCTTGGGAACGGGTGGAATGTCACGCTGCGGTCCATAGGAGGGGGAGGGGCATTGGAATGTGTAGGGCAGAAAGAGGAGCTGACGGACATGTGGTGGAACATAGGGCCGGCAGTGGGAGGAATGCGAGGTTCCAGGGCTAGCGGGAGCGAGACGAGACCCTGGGGGATGTCTCTGAGCCAGGTTGAACGTCAGGTCATCAAGTGATTCTCGCATCCCGAAGAAAAAAGCAGCCGTGTCGGCGTCGGCACTTCTCGACAGTCATGGGAAAGACACGCTCGGTTCGATGATCGCCGCCAGCGACGCCCTAGCCACCCGAAGATCCGTGCCGCTCGAAAGCTCCCGTCCGAGTCCCACCTCACCTCAGCTGGAAAAGAGAAGGGGGTGCTCTCCGGGGGGGGGGGGGTCTTTTGGCTCCCAGGTTTCCCACTGGCGATGCGAATTAAAATAAAAGTGGGATGATTGCAGCCCAAGCACAGCAAGCACAGACGGCGTTGCCCTTTCCGAGCAAAGACGAACACTGTCGCCATGGTTGGCCGGGTGAATGTGGGACACGGACGTTGGCAAGCCGGAAAAGGCGCACTCGTCTCACGCCACAGGTGACGAGTCGGCGAGTAGGAAGCAGCGCAAGTTTCGTGTGATATCCATGATTGTGACGGCAGGTCGGGATAGGCAAACGGCAAGCAAGTGAGGCATCCCGAGGCACAGTCTCGCATGTGCTGGCAGCAAGGGGAAGAGACGGTGAGATGAACTGGAACAGATGGGAGCAGGTGAATAGGCAGCTTGGGGGTGGGCAAGGCCCAATAGAGAGCTCGGTCGATACTGGCAGGTGCTGGTGGAGCACACAGCCCGCTTCCTTAGCGACGTCCTACCCCCCTGCTGAGCACTTCGATTGGCCGATGTGATCGGCAACGACAACTCATCAACCTAGCCCGATCCTGGACAGCACTTGCTTGCCAGCCCTCTTGTTTTCGCTCTTCCTAGTGCCGGTACTGTATCTGGTAGCACCGACAAAGGTGCCTCTAGTAGTTGGATCTGTCCAAACCAAGTTCTAGGCGCAACAACGAAGCTGCCCCCCATCTCGACGTCGCAAAACAGTGCACGCTGCCTCGCATGTCCTCAGCGTCATCATCAACTCCACCATCAGACATAGAAACACGGAACCAAGGCACTCTTCTGGCGTGCCGTTTGTTCATTAAAAAATTCGTCTTGCGACCTGGATTGAATCGGGATGCGACAGCAATCGAGAAACTCGTGGCTTTGAACCCCCTCCCCCCCAGCCCCGTTGATATTGGCAACCGCAAGTGGAGATCCCCCGACCTCCTCCCAAGCAACCGCCACCCAACCGTACAACCAACCTAGATTTCCTGCCCGCCACTTCCTGGCCGTGGTCTTCAGGTCCAGTCTCATTCACTGTCGCAACCACACCTTCGTGACAGTAGTTAGTCGACCACCACCCCCAAGCCCAACAACCTGGAACGACAAGCACTACCAGGTGGGCACTTCCTGCCACCTCCGAAGCCTCCTATCGACAAAGCGCAGCACAGCAGGCGTTCCTGATTTTTTTTCTCAGTCTTGTTCCCTTGTGGTCACTCTCCCCATTGCTCGCCTGCCAACAAGTCGCCACGGACCTGTTCGTTTGAGCACTTTCCTATCTTCGAAGATACAATTGGAACTGCTTAATTCGACAACGACATCTCGCTCGTCTTGGCTTCGTTTGCGCCGTTGAGCAAGCGACCTGGCCTACCTCTCACCTGCCTCGATCTTGGTATCGAGATAGATTCGGCCCTGCCCAGACATTTTCTGCCACGGCAACGCCCAGCCAAGTCTTTGAATCCACCACTGATGGCTTGACCGTTGCCTCCAAAACAAGACCTTGTCCGCTACCCGCCTCCTCTTTCGCTACCCCACGGAGCGGAAAGACGAGAGATCAGGGGAAGGCGAAATCCACCTCAATAGAGGCACCGAATCTTCGCCGCCTGGCCAACCTCTTCCCCGCATACTCGGTCTTTGGCAAAGCACAATGGGTATTGCGTCCAAGAAGTTCCCCCCCCTGCCTGCCCCGACCGAGACCGACATTATCACCCCTACCGAATTAACCACGGCCGACGACATCGATCACGAAGACGACGAGCCCGCCGACGAGGCCTCTCATTTTTCCTTACCTGACGACGGCACTCCCATCACCATCAAGACCCGCGGTCACAAGCTTAACCGCTCTCAAACTTCCCTCCTCATAGAGTACTTCGAAGGCGGCAAAACCAGCCCGTCTGCCTCGGGAGTCGAGCGCAAGCCGAGCGTCCGTGTGCGTCTGACGCCGTCGAAGAAAAACAGAAACAACCACATTCAAATTACCGAAACGAAGAGCTCGCGGAAGACATCTCTGACGCGCCGAGTCCCTTTACCGTCGACAGCTGACTCACACATCGCTACGGAAACGCTCGACGCTGAAGACATCGACAGTATGCAATCGTATGCTTCGGCCACGGAAGAGTCGAATGTGTCGAGAAATCCTATCGACATAGAAATTGATAGGAGCGAACGACGACGACGTCCGGCGAGCCCGCTGATTCCCGCGGCTGACGCCAAGCAGTCCAGCTACATGACAACTAACATGTCCGACATTTCTGCCATCCCAACGGACAGTTTTCTTGATGGCTCCGGACCGACCAACCTTACGTACAGAGAAGTCGAGAAGCGACAAAGCAGAAGCCCATCACGCAGCAGAATCTCATCCGCGGGCGGCGCCGGTGCGCTCGTTGGTTCAGCGCTTGCCGACAAATCAAGGAATAGTAAGAGCAGGAGCGAGACCCGCGACAGGATCGTGCTCCCAAAATCCACCGACAAGGTTCGGGACAAAGACCGTAAACAACGTTCCAGCAAAAGCCGTGCCAGCAGTCTGAGCGAGAAGCAAGTGGAGGGTACTCGCTCACCTCGGCGGCGATCTAGTCGAAGCCACGGTGATTCTCTCATCTCTGCGACAGAGTCAAGCGTCGTGTCTTCGGCCCTGACGCCGAGCCATCGTTCAACAGACCAGCAATCCGTCCGTTCAGGTGCTTCCAAGTCCTCGATCAACAACCCGAAGCTCCTAGAGACGGTAGAGGACGCAATCCGCAGACTGATCCTTCCCGAGCTGAGTGCTTTGAAGCGGGAGCAGAGCAAGCGTGAGAGCCGTCGTGGCTCGCTGACTTCAACAGCCACATCCGTCTCGCGAGAAGACCTTTCGAACGTCGACAGACGAAGGTCTTCCGGACGCAGAGCCGACTCTCGAGCTCGAGATCGAAGAGACCGAGAGGCTCGCCACGATTATGCCGATAGCCCTTATGGGATGGATGGAGAGTCAGTCGACGATCTATCGGTACACGAGTCCGTCGATGATCAGTCTCGGGTCACTCACAGCGATGTCCTCAAAACAGGAGCCATCGCCGGCACCGCTGCTGCCGGACTTGCTGCCGCCGCCGCTTTGAGCTCGAAATCTCCCGTGTCTGATGATAGGCGGCAGAGAAGGCGCCGGCGGGCTGATGGTTCGGCCCGCAGTCGCAGCCTGGGCCGAGACAAGTACGCTGAAGAGTATGAAGAGGAGGAGGCACCAGCACCTCCCATGCCCCTGATGAGCGAAATCAACCCATCAGAGCTGACCCGCACCTCTATCTTGTCAGCAGAGACTGAGCACCCTCGCTCCGAGCTCGAAGAATATTCATCAGTCCAAGCGGTGACTCGAGGTGACATATCTGCGACGTCCTCTCCATCGCGATCTGTTGCTACCCTGCAGCAGACTCTTGGTACAAGACATGCCAACGTTTCAAGCGGTGACTTGAACGCTATTCCTCGTCAACGCATCGACGACTACCACGAGGACTACCAGAGTGAAAGCAACATGCCTCCAAACCATTTCCGCGACAACTACAATGATGAAGAGTTTGAAACAAGCCGTGCAGGACCACGGCAGCTCGACTACGAGCAGCATGACGATGGAGCCGACTATTACAATACCCAGGACGTTCCGCCCCCGCTGAAGTACGTTCCGTACCAGCCGGAGCGGCGCGGCCTCAGCCCGATCTACAGCGTTTCCGGCTACACTGAAGGCGGCAGCGAAGCACCTGGCCAGCGAGATTCAAGGCTCACTAATGGCAGCCTGTCTCCTGACAAGTCTCCCCGCCACAGTAACGTTCTCAGTCGAGGCTTCGACGATCAGTTTGTTGATGACCGCAGCATCCGAAGCTCTGGACAGGACTATCGGAGTACCATGTACACTGACGATGGCGATTACGACCGCGCAGACTCCAGCCAGGCTGTTCATGACGTTGGTGCGAAGCCCTACATTCAACATGCTCCCACCCAGTATGCTCCGGCTGGTGTTGAGTCCAACGTCGCATCACTCGTCGATGGGTCGATGCTTGATCAGTCCGTCCTCACTGCTGGCTCTGCCCTCTCCGAAAATAACGAGTACGGAAAGCGCGACTCGACCATTTCTTACGACGCTCAGTCAGCCTCACTCGGAGCTGCACGAGGTTACAGCCCAGACAAGCTTTCGGTGAAGAGCCAGCGAGACCTCATCGAAGAACGCGAGGGCATCAGGACGCCGACTTCGAGCCGACATGGCCATTCCCAAGACTTCGCGGGCGAGTACGACCTAGATGAGTATGGCCATAAGGTGGCCCCCACAAGGTATCGCAACTCTCCATCTACGTCGCGTCACTCGCCCACAGCCTCTGAGAAGGCCATTGCGCTTGGAGCAGTTGGTGCTGCGGCCGCAGCACTGAAAGCGGCCAAAGACCGATCTAAGCAGCCTACTGTAGAAGAGGTCCACGAAGACTTCGTGCCCGAGGGCATTTCCAGGAACAAGTCTTTCAAGGAAAGAACAATGGATGGGCGCGAGCTCGCCACCACCCCCGCTCACAGCATCGACAGACTGGATTATGACGATGAGCCCAAGATGGGTGCTAGTGCCATGCCCGGACTCCATGATCCTATGCCCGAGGCCGAGTATGTTGACGATGATCTCATTACCAACCCATCTCTCGTCCGCGAGGAGCTGAATCATACGCCTCGCGCTGAACAGCAGTGGGCTCCCGTCACGACACCTCGCCAAAGTGACGTAGCCGCCTATGAACAGTATGACGACGAAACCAAAGGCGATGGCCCAGGCCTTGGTCTGGCAACAGCCGCCGGCGCTGCTGCGATTGCAACAGCTGCTGCCATGGCGCACAATCGACAAGCCAGCCAAGAACCAGACGATGAGTGGCAACGCACCTCGACTGACCGGAAAAGAGATACACTTATCACAAACCCTTACGATGGCGCCAGCCCCGTGGTCAACCCTGATCTACTCAATGCTCGCGGCCTTGATCCCGACGGCTTTGGCGCAGGCTATCATACCGGGAGCCCCGCGGGACAGAAACATTTCGACGAAGGCTACATCTCTCAAGGGCCTATCCACTCACCCAGCATTCAACCCAAGGGCAAGGCCATGATGAGCTTCTCCGATGCTGGCGCTGAGGATCCATTCTACACCCCAGCCAAGGGACACTCTCGTCACCTTAGTGGTATGTCTCAAGGCATGGGCTCACCAATTTACGATGCGGCTACAGGAGCAGGAATCGAGCGCATCGAGTCAAAGGACATTATCGCTCTGATGCAGCATCTCATGGTTCGCGATGCGCAACGCAGTGCACGCGACACCGAGATCCTAGTTACACTGGTCAGATCCGCTGCCGAGATGAGAAACTCCTTCGAAGAGATAAAGAAGGTCCTTGCAAACACCGAAGACGTCATCATCCAGGAAGTCCAGGAAAACACCGAGAACACGGTTAAGAATATCATCGGCGGCCCCCGACCTTTCCCTGGAAGCGCGCCCCGCTCTGTCAAGGGTTTCAGCGGCGCATCTCAAGATGGCACCGTGGATGAGACGACCAAGAAGAATAATCTCTTCCGCAGAGCATTCCTGAAGAGCTTTGGTGCCAAGGACACCAACGACCTCGGCCGCATTGAAGACATGCTGAACCAGTTGCTGGCTGAAGTGGACACCCTGAAGGCTCAGACGGCCCGCCCCATGGCATCCAGCGGTCAGGGGCAATCCTTCGAAAACCTCCGACCTGAAGTCGCGTATGAGCAGGACCGCGGTTATGAACCCGAAGGTCACGCTGGTACCTCGACAGCCAGTCATGCAAGCCAATCTGGGCAGCTGTCTCTTCCTCAATCACGTGGTCCTTCAACCAAACTTGGATACGAGCGTAAGTTCTCGGATCATCGTATCAGCACTGTCCCCGAGGACACCGAGGAGGATTATGAGCAAGAGGCAGATCACAGACGCAACCACCAGGCCATGCTTAGTCCTCCACACCAAGACGTTCAGCGGGGCGGCTCGGTACCCCTGGCGACGCCCCCCCACCCGGGTTCCAACATGATGGCCTCGCTGAGTAACGAGAACACGCCTACAACCACCAAGGGCAAAAAGCACAAGTCTCGAGGCTCCTCCGGTTGGTTTCCCAAGATCTCGCGCTGGTCCGAGTCCACTGCGACAAGCGTGAGCAAGGCTTTCCGCGGGAGTGGCATGTCCAGCAAACGTGGGAACGACGACGAATACAGCCAACGACCGCCATCCCGTTCAGGTTCTGACCTGGGTCAATATGACGATAGACGTCCGTTTGAGGAGGACCGTTACGACGAGGAACAGCTGCACAGCGGCTTCTCGCAGACCAATCTGCCCCAGTCAGTCAGCATGCCGCTCGATAACAGGGCCCCTCCGCCTGCAACATACATGACGCCGGAGGACCCCAAATACAAGGCACACCGTAACTCACTCAACCTGCAACACCCGCAGCCCAGACAAGGCCAGACTGAGCGATTCCAGGCAGCCCTGGAGTCCCAGGCACACCAGTACGACACCCCAATGTCCCCCAGATCAACCGATTGGCACGGCTCCGTGACGAGCCTGAACCGCTTCCCGCCCCAAACCAGCAACCGTTATAGTGGTGGTTCCGCCGCCACGGGGGCTACCGGGGCTGCCGGTGCTGCCAATACCGCCAGTGGTGAATACTGGGGTTCTTCCCCAACCGGCCCCCCTCGTCCGCCCAAGGAGCCGATGGACGACGACGGCAGCCGGACCCCGACCAGAACCGATAGGGTTTCCAGGCTATCGAAGAACAGTCCTCAGCCATATAACAGCGTTGAAAGCGGCTACGGTACAGGCGCCGGCACTCATGCCAGTGGTTACAGCCCGAGACTCGAGAACCGCAACCTCAACGCGGCCCTGGGGGTGCCTACCAGGCGGCCAAGTGGGCCTCGAGCCATGACGCCTAAGAGCGCAGAGGAGGAGGAAGCTCGCGAGGAGCGGCGTCGCAAGAGGGGTAAGTCACAGTTCACCGCCACGGCCAGAAATTGAAGCTAACCGCCTCCAGCCACCTTTGGCACAGTCGCAAGCGATGAGACAGACACCTTTTAGAAGAGGGAGAAGACAAACGTACACAACCTACTCCGTCCTCTGCGACGATGAGTTTGACGTGCACGAACACCCTACTCCCGATCTGGTCGATGCTGCTGGATAGCTTCGATGCACACACCCTATTATTCGTTATAATTATGAGGCGAGACTGCGATCCTGCCAGGCATCAACTGAAAGCCAGCAGAGACCGATGGAGAAGAGCAGTTGAATGAGTGGAACCGGGAGAGAAAGAGAGCCAGCATATGGCTGCTGTAGTTTACGACGGCATGACTACGCAATTGACGACTTTGCGTTTTTGCAGCGATTACAACTGCTTCTAAGGGAGTTGCTGCAGAGGGCAAACGGCCTGCAGGGTAGAGGAACAGAGCAGGGCATGACATGGGTTTGACAGATTTGGACATTTCCAATATCTCCAAGAAGGGTTTGCGCGTCGCAACCGGTCGAGCTGATTTCGACAAGTGGATGGACGAATAGCTTATTAGGGGCATGGGCCCGTTTCCAGGGGTGTATTTAATACCAGCGGCGATCTGCCTCGCTCTTCAACCGCCATTGTCCATGACGCGTGATGTGCTTCTGATCTTGAGGCATAGTGTTGTTCCTCGACCAAGGCAACGAGATTTCTTCATGCAAGTATTTTTGATTATTGATCCCTAGCGACGGGTCTTCTATGAAGACCAAGCAGGGAGCCACTCGCGGGTTGTAACACTGCTAGACCCTTCGCTGTTACCGTCACCGCCACCGCTTGATCTGACATCAGATAAGTAATGAGGGAGCAGGTAGCTATAAGCTACCTGGCCGCCTTACCAGTAGCTCACCGTGGGCGGCCAGCGGCATGACGGACCATCACGCGGTGTCTCTGGCGGTGGGGCCGGACCTGTTTCTCTTACTCTACAATTACCCCATCGTTTGGTTTTCTGCACCGCTAACCCCAACTCTGCTCTGCCGTCGCTCTCTCCCCTCCCCTTCCCCCCCGGAAGGAAGCAGCTCATCATTGCGATGACCACTTGCGGCATGAGCCCTGGAAGCGGTAAGAATAAACACTAAATGGCGTGTATCTGATTCGTCCGGCGGGGGTCAGGCTGCTCTCGAAGTGTGGTTGATGGCATTTGGACGCAAATGTCGGTACGGTGGCCGAGGTGGAGAGAGGATGTCTATATCTGGTAGGGGCTCCCACCAACTTGCTCGACGTAAGGGCCGTTGCTCGTACCTCCTTTGCGGACCAGGTAATACCGAATATCCTCACGGCGAGGTTTAACGTGAAAGAACGATTGATTTGCATTGTGGTTTTTCCTGAGGGTTCTTCTCTCTTCGCTCTTCACCTCAACGCAGTCAAGAGCCGCGGACTCGACCGGCGATTTCAGCCCCCCGCCTCGAAAGAACAAAGCACCTTGACATCGCCAGGGTCGGCCGCACAGAGAAGGAGAGAACCAGGCGCGAAAAGATCAATCGATCATGGCGACGACATCCTCCAACCTCCTCGTGACAACCCCGCGCCCGACCGCCGCGCCCAACACGCGCATCCACACCGGCCGCGGCGGCGCCGGAAACACCTTCCGCGCCACGCCCTCGAAGGTGACCTCCTCCTCCTCCTCCGTTTCCGTTTCCGGCTCTGCCGCTGCCGCTGCCTCCAACCCAACGGCTGCTTCGTCAGCGGGACCGTCGACGGCCCGGACGGCGGCCCCCTCGAGCTCGACGCGCCGGTTCTACTCGGGCATCGGCGGCGCCGGCAACGTGCACGCGGCGGGGGAGAGGCCGGCCGTCAGCTTCGAGGAGGAAATTGCCAGGGCGCGGGCGCGCGAAAAGTCGGGGGTCGGACGCATGGGCATCGGAGGTGCTGGCAACATTTTCCGTCGGAAGAAGAAGGAGGAGGAGCAGCAGGGCCACGGGGACCACGTGTCGCGCATCGAAGGAGAGAGGAAGGGGAGTCTCTGGTCTCTGGGAAGCTGGGAGAGCGTCGTCAAAGAGCAAAAAGCGTAATGTGACCATGTTGGGCCGGATACTGGGCTATGGCGTTTTTCTCCCCTTCGAACCTCGGGGGGGGGGTTCACTTTCTTGGCAAGGATAAAGGGCGCAAACGGGGCGAGGCGTTGAGTATTGAACGTTGGAATACGGACATGGGACCTTCATTTATTTGACCTACTTCTGGTCACCTTGGGCACATGAAGAGGGCTATGGCCAGATCATCGTGATCGGAAGCATACGCTGGCGAGCAAAATCTATCTCCGATACAAAAACACAATGCAGTGAAGGGCTCACGAGACCATTATGCCTTGGGCACGCTCTTCTTGCTAGGTTTGGTGAACTTCCACCTTGAGCGTCGTACAAGCCACGGTGTCAGGAGCATCAGGAGAACTTGGATCGCGGCGACCTGGAAGTACAACCAGGTCCAGCGCCTCAAGCCAGTGGCAGTCGTCTTAGCCGCTACCGGCGGGTGACTCTCGGTGCCGGTCGAGGTCTGCTGCTCAGCCGCGTTGCTCCCAGTCTCGGACCCCTCGGCAGCAGCCTCTTCCCACCGCTTCAGGACGTTCAGATACGCAGCAGGATCGTCTGTCACGACGCCATCCATGCCTTTCTCGATCGACCACTCCATCCACTCGACCTGATTCACCGTCCACACGTACAAGCGGCGCTCCTCGGCATCAGGGGCCGCCCTGACACGTTGTATGAAGCGCTTGCCATAAGGACCTACGAGCGTCGGCTGCAGCATGTTGAACGACAGGCCGGCATACTCGGGGCAATCGAGGAAGCGGTTCGAGTTGTAGGGCGAGTGGGAGATGTGAGCGGGTGAGTAGGAGGGGAGATGGCGCAGCGAGGCGTGGAGGAAGTCCTGCGTCCAACAGCCGACGACAATGCGCTGGTCCCAGGCCAGGCCATCCGACCTTGGCACGGCGTCGACAGCGTCAGCCACGGCGCTCAGCAGGGCATCCGGGTCGTCGTCAACCTTGACATCCAGCAGGATCCATATCTTATCGCGGCCAGGCTCGGCGAGGTAGCGCAACAGGTCGACGAGGCGGGGCATGGGTTCGTGAGGAGCGCGCAGGCTGCGCAGGGTGGCCAGGTAGGACCACGGGCAGGCGCTAACGGGCTTGTCAACGCCGAAGCAGCGCTTGAGGTTGCCGTCGTGGGAGAGGACAACCTCATGGTCGGCCGAGAGGTGAATGTCCGTCTCAATGGCGTGCGTGCCGACATTGACGGCAGCGCGGAAGGCGGCCATGGAGTTCTCGGGGTAGCGAGACTTGTAGCCACGGTGAGCAATGGCTTGCGGCAGGCGGCGTGCCGGGTCCCTGGCGGATGGCAGCGCTTTGGACCATGGCGCTGAACAGGTTTGGCGCATCAGCAAGATTACTCATTCCGTTTCACTCGTTCCCGTGTGCTTCATCCGGGCTGCAGAGCCTGGCGTGACGGAGCGAGTAGGTTAAAGCTCACCTGACGGAATATGAGGTTGGTTGGAGCCAAGGAGGGGTGCTGTCTCGGTGAGAGCCATGGTGGAGAGTGCTGAGGGGGTGGGATGATGGCGGACGGAAGGCGCGGAGGGACGTAGACAACGCTTCAAGCAACGAAAGAAGACAGATTCAAGGCGCGAATGGAGACATGTTCTGGTCGTCGCCATGTGATGAAGGGCGGGAGCATGGTGTCAAGTAGGAAGCAGCGTGGAAGAAGCATCTCGGGCATAACGGCGTTATGGCGACGGCGGGCGGCGGCGGCGGCATCCCGACTGGGGCAGGCGTGATGCGTGATGCGAGGAGGCGGACAGGAAGGCGATGCCCAGCCGTAGTTGACACTTTCCCTAGGTAGGCAGCGCAATGCGAGTGCGATGAGATCATGTGAAGGGGGGGGGCGGCAGGCGGTACCAATGTAGGTACTCAGGGTGGGTATGGGTCGCTACCTAGGTACCTGCCCAGGTCCATGGAGCAACTGGCACCGCTGGGCGCCTGGTAATGGGGAAGATGCCTAGGTACGCACCTACACGCATGTAGCTTCTCTGTCCATCGACTCACTTCTTCACATCTACCCATTTCTCAAGAAGACCATCCACGCATTCATGACACTTCGGCTTCCCAAGCAGCAAACCCACGAGCACGGCGCGCGGCATCCCTATTAAAGGCATCTCACCCGTCTTGCCCCCCTTGCCATTGCCAAGGCCTCTCCCACTCTCTCATGTTCGTATGCAAACCCCGATTCTCCACGATACGATCCCGCCCATGCTACCTCAGATCCAACGAGGCAGGGGTGGCGGCAACCCGTTCCCCGAGTCAGCACCGTCATGGGGATTCCCGGCAATCGACAAAGGCCCGACACACGCTACAGGCAACCGTTGAAAGCCAAGTGGGGATGAAAATCGATTTCTGGTTCAGGGGTTAGTCCAGTCGGTCGTATTTGACAGGCGTGCCAAAGTCCCTGCCTGGTCCAACGTGCTGCATCTTGATCAACCCACGATCGACTGTAGAACGTCCTCCACGTACTGGCAAATAGTTGCAGCACCAGTTCCGGCCTGCTTGCTCAACGTTCCGCCAATGCGTAGCTCCGCCCTCGGTCGCCCAAAGTCCTGAACGGCAAAGGGCCACTGCCATGCTCGCACATCGCTTCGGCCTCTTGAGCCTTCTAGTCTCATCCGTCTCGACGTCCTACGTTCAGTATCAGCTTTGTGACCCGGCTTCTTCTCGCGCGCCGGTGCCGTCGCCGCAGCAGCAGCTCCCGGGCATCTCCAGCCTGAGTGCGAGCATCGAGACCGCCGATGACGGCCACCAGCATCTCGCCTGGGTCATTGACCTACTAGTTGGCGACGAGCACCACTGCGATCGCCAGGTTTCAAACGTAACCGTCGACTTTACTGTCGAAACTCTCACACGCACAGCCCGCTTCGAACACCATGTGCTTACCACATGCAAACCGGTTCATCAGGGGCGCTACACAATGGTCAATGCATCTAGCACCTTGGTCACCCAAGACCTGGGCCGCCTGAGTCCGCTGTCGACTTTCCATTCGGATATCTACCTGACCTCTGCTGCGACTGGCGACGCCTTGGTCTGCCTTCAGGCAAACATCACACCTGCCTTGCGCCCTACCGTATCCTCGACATTGCGCTGGGCTCCTTTTGGCCTCTTCCTCTTCGTCCTCGCCGTCGGCACCCTACGCAGCTGTTTTGACAGGCCCATCCGCCTCACAGCAGATGACGAAACAGACGAAGAGGTTCCCTCGGCTCGTCCCGTCCTGCCACATGTAGGCGACTGCCTGCAGTACCTCCAATTCATCTTCTTGACCGGCAGCCTCAGTCTTTGGTATCCCGGATTCTACCGCCCAGCTGTCAGCAAGTTGAACTGGTACTCTCTGTTCCTCACAGGCCCCATCACCCACGGTCATGTTTATCCTGGCAGCGCGGACGGTATCTTCGAGATCAACGGTACCTACGGAGGCACGCACGGCTTCGATCTCATGCACCAGATCGTAGGCACCCCTACCACCATGACCACCTGGACAAACTTGGTCATCGCCCTGGTCGTTGTTGTTGCCTTGGCTGCTGCGTTACTTGAGTGCGTCCGCCTCGGTGCGCCTCGGATTGGCGAGACTGACATGGCGGCACAGGCAATCGTCATGAACCATGGTTTGCAACACAGAGTCAACCGTATTCTTCGCGTTGTTCTTTCGTACTTCA
Source organism: Verticillium nonalfalfae (assembly GCF_003724135.2). Taxonomy (NCBI): domain Eukaryota; kingdom Fungi; phylum Ascomycota; class Sordariomycetes; order Glomerellales; family Plectosphaerellaceae; genus Verticillium; species Verticillium nonalfalfae. The sequence goes on along the minus strand of NW_021167255.1, from coordinate 44,820 downwards.
CCATGCCTCTCATAGCCCTTTCTTGCTACCAGATCACCTACGCCGCCCTAGTGCCTGGTTATCACACATCACTGGCCGTTCTGTTGATTGTCGTCATTATCGCTGCGTTTGTCTGGCTTGTACGCCAGATTCCCGTGCGAAGCCTTGGTCTTCTGGTTTTCGACTCCAAGCGGTACCAGCAAATATCTGCGTCCACGTCGAGCGACCAACACGGGAAAGCCTTCATTGTGGTTCTCTTCCTTCTGGCTTTCATCCGCGGCGCTGCCGTGGGCGGTCTGCAAATCACCCCTCTGGTCCAGTTGCCTATGCTTATTGCCTGCGAGTTGGTGCTTCTCGCTTGTATCTTTGGCTTCCAGGCGTATCCCGCCTGGTCAGTCGGCACAATATCTGCCCTTTCCAGACTCGTCACGTTGGCTCTCATGATCGCCTTCATGCCTGGGCTCGCCACTCTTCATGTCAAGAGCGCAATTGGATACGCTATTCTGCTCATACATAGCACAATGCTGTTCTGTGGCTTCCTAGGACCGGCTGTCTATCATTTGGTCGTTCTATGCGCCAGGCACCTGAACGCGTCGAAGCCAGAGGTGAGACATCAACCCTTTTTTTGCCGAAATCGCGACTCGAACCGATGAACTAACAGCCAGTCAGGTATACGGCCTCCGCGAACTGCGGCGACGTCAAGTTTCACGGACAGACCTCAACCGGGCTTATGTCGACTCGCCCAGCCCGGCCGGTCCCAATGCCAACATAAGCGGCCGCCGAACACCTCTTTCCAATAGAACGTTGGGCCGACCAACAAGCACCAATACGCAGCGCCTCGAGACACCGCAGATCCCTGCGAGCCACTACTTTCGCTCGCCGCGTCCTTCTTCAGTCCGCAGTAAAGACTCCGTAGACCTTCGTTCCAAGGTCGGGAGTACGACGCAGACCGTATCTTCCAGCTCGTCCCGCGGGCGACCAAGGGCCGTCTCGCCACTAGTTAATACCTCTGTCACATTTGGCGCTATTGTGGAACCGAAGAACGAGTATGACACAGTTTCAACACTTCGAAGCTCGGAGTCTTCGAGCTCATCCTCCTTTAGTGCGGATGGCTCGCCGTCATCGAGTGGCGAAAGCCAGGGCAGACCACTGGGGCCGAGGTGGAACGACTACTCGTTCCGAGAATCAGATCTCTATTACATGGTTCCGCAACCAGGAGCGCCACAGGCGGCGGTTGCATCCAAACAACTGACCGAGTCGGCAGCAGTGCTTCCTACGATACGATCCGTGTCATCCAGCTTCTGGACGAAACTAACAGGTCAAGAAGCACCGCCAGCGGCTGAGGAAAGGGGTTTCCAGGTGGCACGGCCGAACAATGGATTGCAGCGGCCGCCAGAACCAACGCGACCGTCGAACTTGTCTGCACCTCCTGGGGCGCCCAGGTAATGTGAGCTCCGCCTATCGAGAGCTGAAGATGTCAGTAGATATTTGAGTGTAATACAACTTTGAACACTGTCAATAAGAAAACAAGTGCCGCCTGAAGACCACCACCACTTCTTTTATACTTGCATACGTGCAGGCCTTCCTACACTGTATCCCGCTTACGCTCCAAACGCGGCTTGAAAAGTACCCCGCCACTAGGACGAGAACCACCCCACCATCGGTCCCTCTTGTAGACTTTGTAGGGCGCTGCAACTTCTGCGACGGCGACTTTCCCAGGGTCGGCGCAAGAAACCACGGGGCGCTCTCCTCGATCCTTCGGCACCAACAACCACACTGTCAGTCCAAGTCTTGAAGAGAAGACAGAGACGAGATGCCGCGAGACCCGCTCATTGGCCTTGTCGGCAAGCCGTCTGCCGGCAAGAGCACGACGCTCAACAGCCTGACGGACGCAACGTCTAAAGTCGGTTGGTAGCCCCTCCTCTTACCCTTTTCACACGGGCGCAAAAAAAAAAAAAAAAGAAAGAGAAGAAGAAGAAGAAGCATGGCAAGATGTGGACAGGCGCGCTGACGGATGCATGAACAACAGGAAACTTCCCGTAGGCTCACGGCCCCCGCCCCGCCAACCGAAACACGTCCGACTGACAAGACATTGATGGTGACAGCTTCACAACGATCGACCCGCAGCGCGCGATAGGCTACCTCCAGATCCCGTGCGCGTGCGCGCGGCACGGCGTGTCGGAGAGGTGCAAGCCCAACTACGGCTCGTGCGTCGAGGGCACGCGGTCGGTGCCGATTGAGCTGCTCGACGTGGCGGGCCTGGTGCCGGGGGCGCACCAGGGCAAGGGGCTCGGGAACAAGTTCCTCGACGACCTGCGGCACGCGGACGCGCTGATCCACGTCGTCGACGCCAGCGGCACGGTGGACGCCGAGGGCAAGGAGACACGCGGGTACGACCCCTCGGTGGACATTGCCTGGCTGCGCAGCGAGATTGTGGCGTGGATCAAGGGCAACCTGTGGGAGAAGTGGGGGAGCATCCGGCGGCGGCACGTAGCCATCAAGGCGACGGCGGTCGAGACGCTGCAGAACCAGTTCTCGGGCTACGGGTCGACGGCGACGGTCGTGGCGCGGGCGCTCGACCGGCTCGGCGTGCGCGAGCCGCTCGAGGAGTGGGACGAGGCCATGGTCGACCGCGTCGTCAACGCCTTTACGGACGAAAAGTTTCCTACCGTCATTGCGCTCAACAAGATCGACCACCCGGACGCCGACAAGAACATCAGCAAAATTGCCAAGATGCAGAACCCCGACACGATTGCCGTATGCTCGGCCATTTCGGAGATTTTCCTGCGCAAAATGGCCAAGCAGGGGTACATCAAGTACACCGAGGGCAGCGAGTTTGTCGACACGCGCGAGGACCTCATCGAGCAGGGCGACCCGACGGGCGGCGGGCTCAAGGAGCTCGACGAGAAGAACCGGAACCGGATCGAGAACCTCAAGGACATGGTGCTGTACCGCTTCGGCTCGACGGGCGTCAACCAGGTGCTGTCCAAGGCGGCGGACCTGTTGGGGCTCGTGCCCGTGTTCCCCGTCCGCAACACGGCGACGTTTTCGTCGGGCGCCAGCGACTCCAAGGCCGTCTTCCGCGACTGCGTCCTCGTCAAGAAGAACTCGACCGTCGGCGACGTGGCGCGCAAGGTCATGGGCGACGCGCCCGTGGCCTTCGTCGAGGGCATCGGCGGCACGCGCGTGTCCGAGGACGACCTCGTGTCCGTCGGCAAACACGATGTGAGGGACCCTGCGATTGTGGATGTTACCAGAGGCGCTGCTGACCGTCATTGCAGATCCTGTCGTTCAAAGTGGGTAGAGCATGAACAACGATGGCTCCCGTCTCTACCATCCGCGCCGCTCCCCGTGATGTTTGTGATATTGTTTTTCTTTATCTTTCCCATGCTTCTTTCTGCGACCACCAGCAGAGTGACATGCTAGCCATCATGATACTCCTCTGACTGTGGCGCGGACTGTAGCTCACTGCAGCGACCTCGAGGACCAACTGTTCGTTCACATCCGGGTTGGAGGCGGTCAGTCACGACATGCCGGGAAAGCACAGGCGCCACACGAGCATGGCAAGCCACAGCAATCCCTCCGCCGCCCGCCGCCGTCAGATCGATAGCGCCGTCAGCATTCCAGAGGCATCAGAGGAAGCAGGCCACACGACGTGAGGAGTGAGAACAGGTCTCACCTCGCCAACACGCACGCATGCATACATGCATCGATCGCATGGTCGGTCTATGTCTCATGGCGTCTCTGGCGGTCGACTTTGCAAATCTCTCTTCCCTGCGGCGCCTGACCCGCCCTGCCCTGAGTCGAATCCGGCTTTGGAACCCTCCCAGCCTGTCGGCGCAAACAAAAAGAACTGTCATGGCGATGATGGACGGGGCGGGGAGGCAAAGCGCCAATCGCTGCGTTTTGCGAAAAACACCCCCCCACTATGCCGAGCTGGCGTACGCGTCGTCCCATCAGGTCCCAGAACTTGACCCTCCAAGCTCGTGAGCACATACGCACACACACACACAGACCCCCGGGAGCTGGCGGGGAACAGAATCAGGTAGATAGAGGGCCAGCAGTCGTTGGCGACATGGGGAGGCGTCGGGCCCTTTTTTTGGACTTTCTTCTCTGTCCTGACCCGTAGAATAAATTGTGTGCAGCAGCGAAGGGACCAGCAGCCCGTTGACCACTTTTTGTTTCTTCCCGTCGCAAGGCTGGCTGGCATTTTAAGCTGTTGACGGAAGCATCAACTTTCGTAGTGTCCCACTCACTTGCGATATCTACCAGTCTTTTTCTTGGTATTTCTTCGTCAATCTGCCTCCCATGTCTCTGACCCGTTCGGTTTGGCCGGGCTCGGGCTGGCTCAAGCGGCCGCCCAGACACAGGGCCCCCAGAAGGCTGGAAGCTCATTTCGTCAAGTGACATCATGGCAGGGATTTACGTCAAGCGCAGCCTTAGCGTCGCAGCGTCAGAGTGACCAGGGCCTCGACCTCCATATACCCTTCCTAGAGTGCCGACCCATGACATGGTTGCTTAGCTGAGATTCAAGGCCGCACCGCGACAGTTCCTTATTCACAAAGCGCGACCTCCATGATGCACGGCAGGCAATCAATCATTCACGGGAAAAAACAAATGTAGCGGGCGATGATGGGTATCGATTGATTAAGCTAGAGAGCATTGGTACACGGCGCTTTCCCCTGTCCTTGCATCCCCCGAAGCGTCCGTCGCAAAGCTAGAAGAGAGAGAGACAGAGAGAGAGAGAGAGAGAGAGAGACGCAAAGAGGCAGAGAGAGAAAGCCCGTTGCGGTGAGAGAAAAATGCGGCCGTGGATGAGCGTCGATTGATTTTTGACGAATGATGGGCACCCTTGCGGAGGCTCAGCCTGCAGTGGGCCGTACGCCAAGGCGAGTGATGAGGTTGGGTTGTTTCCGGCGTTGCCGGGTCGGGCGAGTTGGGTGAGATTGGAGGAGTGGGTTGCGTTTTTGCTACTTTGCTACGCAGGCGTCGTGGACGCGCTTACGGAGCACGGTCGTCGTCGGTCATTATCGCGACTTCCGTTCACTGCGGCGCATCGTCATGGCCATCGCATCGCATCGCATCGCATCGCATCACATCGGCCGAACGAGCTCGAGCGATGTCGAGGCCGGCAGGCTTAGTACTTGAGAATGATGTACAGAGCGTGGATGATGCCGGGAATGTAACCTTGAGTGAATGTGTTAGTGAGGTGCTGCCACTACTGCTACAAGACGAGGCCGACGAGAGGCAGCGTGGACGTACCGAGAATGGTCAACAGAATGTTGATGAGGAGATCAGCTCCGCAGCCACGCTCGAGGAAGACACCGACGGGGGGCAGGATGATGGCAAGAAGAATCTTGCAAATGTCAGAGGCGGTGAAAGGCATGTTGACTGTTGTTGATGGGACACGAGGTCGGTGTGATAGATGGGTATTGTGTAAGAGTGGTGAGCACAATTGGTCGAAGCTTTGTTGATGGAGAGAAGGCACTGTCGAGAGAGATGGGAGGGGGAGGGGAGAGGGTACAACTTAAATAACGTCTGACGAGGACGAGAGAGGGAGCCGTGTACATGGTACCTTGGCGCCTGCCCACCTCTGGGCTCTCTCTGTGCCCAGCGTACACGAATAAAGTCCGGCAGGACCAGTTCGTCCAAGTGACGGATGTGATGTGGACGCGCATGAGCCAGAGAGCTAAAGGAGCCTAAGGGTAGACCCAGCCTCCGGTAGGCAAAGCCATCTCCCCCATGCCATGCCTTCCCCGTCGAATCCGTCTCGCCCACACACCCCTGCGAGGCCGCCCCGTCCGGCGCTGTCAGGAGGGCAGGAACGAGGAGCGAACTGCACCACCCAATGTGCGTCATCGACTCCTTCCAGGTTTGCACCCATTGCACGACTGACCACCACCACCACCACCACCACCCTACCAGCCCACCTGTACTGTACTGGACCTAGGTACATTATCTAGGTGCCGCAGGAAAGAAGCTCCCAGCGCCCCTCGTTCTCAGCCAAGCCCGAGCCGTCCACCTCAGGCCTTGCATGTGTATGTGTCCGCCCCCCAGTTGCGCGTCGCGCCAAGCTGCCTACCCAGGTCATGTTCTACTGTATCTGCGCCCACGACATGCTGCTTCCCTTCGATCGCCAGCACGAGCAGCACAAAACTCGCAGAGGCCAGTGCACCAGTCGCCGGCCGGCCAGCCAGCCAGCCAGCCAGCCAGCTAGGCTAGGCCAGCCAACAGGCCAGAGCGGGTTCCGGCCGGCCAAGGCGAAGTAGCAGCACCCCACCCCATCTCAAGACCCATGATCCATTCATGCTGGTCCCCCAAATTGATTGCCCAGCACTACGTCATCTGCCGAAATCCCAGCTGGGCGACTACCGGCATTCTAACTGGTCCACTTCCACCGTCAACCGAAGCCCTGTCAACTGACAGAGGCGTAGATTACATGGACAACAGCCCGCCTCCGTGCGCCACAGGACGCTCGTCGCCGCGCCACACAAACTCCATTTTCAAGGCGCAATGATGACGCTCAGCCACATCTGCCAGTCAGGAACCTTGTCCACGAGATGTGATCGATGGCAAGGCGCGCAGGAAGGATGAGCCAGCCGTCTCGCAAATTGTGGGTAACTCCAAAGGAACCGGAATCTGTGGTTTCCCCTTACTCGAATCGCCTTGCTTGGCTTTTCACTGCGTTAATGTCGGTCTCGCCGCAAATATGACGACAGGACAACACTGGCATGGGCACACGGCGCCTGCTTGCCGCGCGCTGGCCCCCCCTCCCCCCTCCCCCTGGTTCAGTACACGCGGCCTGCTCCGCTTCCTGATCGAGGCCGGCCGGCCGCTCCATCGCATCAAGATGAGCACAAGCGAGAGCTGGTCCGTACATAGGGCTGAGCATGATGTGTGCCGCGCTTCGACGCCAGCATGGCATCATCATATAGCCCCGTAACGCCACTTTGATGTTTCGCCGCACACCAGCCACACACCGTAAACACAGACTTGTACACACACCCCCGAGGCAGGGCGGCGCCGAATCATGTGCGCGCGCCCAGATCCGGATGCCCCAAGATCTAGCCCCTCGGCCCCTCGTGCCTGTCCGTACCTGACTCGTCAGTGGCTTCGTTGCAATTCACAGGGCCAAGCCTAAAAACAGGCACATCCAAGCCGCTACGACGACGATTTCGTGCACGGCCGTCCAGGCCTTGTGTGTAATTTGCGTCTACTGTTTGCTGGTCTGTACAGGGAAGCCCGAGTCTTGGTGCATCGGGTGCTTGCCATTCTGGAGCCGAGGCTCCGGTCTCATATTCACCACATCAAACATGCCAACATCTGGCTGGTGGCCAGCATCGCAGGAAACCTCTCTCGTAGCACATGCTTGCCAAGCCCTGTCGTCCCCTCCCGTCTCTTTGCGTCTGTCTTTTCTCTCTATATCATTCCCCACCGTATGTGTGATGGTACATGACCCATGGCCGATACGATCATCGACTCTGCCGTGGGGGTTTTTGTTTTTAGGGGTGTGAGAGTGCGGCGTCGGCGGTGGAGGCGGTCGCAGTTCCCCCCCTTTGCGCCTTGTCTCTGCTCTACTCTTCCTTGTCGTCCCGCTCCACGCGGCTGACCATTCTCTTGCCGAACAGCAGGAACCCACCCGTGACCTTGCCGGCCACGTAGCCGGCGTACAGGCCGTAGAGAATGGTGACGGGCCACTTCTGCCACTCGCGGTCCCAGTCGAGCGGGATGGGGACGGCGCCGAGCCAGGCGCCGAAGAGCGCGCCGGCGAGGCCGCCAAAGGTCTCGTCCCAGGGGGCCATGGCCGAGCCGATGGCGAGCCAGGCGCTGGCCTCGACGCCGTGGACGTAGAACAGGGGGAAGAGGGCGAGGAGGGCGAGGTTCGTCGACAGCAGGAGCGTGTGCGGCATGTGCGTGAGGAAGGGCGCGCCGAAGAGGACGAACGCAAGGTGGAGGGCCGGCGTGACGAGGGCCGTCATGAGGAGCGACAGGAAGAGGGCCTGGTGGACGGGTAGCATGGTTAGTACGCATATCGCTGTGCGCATACTTGTGCTGCGAGAGCATCCGAGAAAAAGAGAAAGAGAGAGAGGGAGAGGGAGACTCACGATGACGGGGTTCGGCCCGTTGCCATCCTGCTTCTTCTTCTCGCCGGGCCTGGCCTTCCGCGCCGGCTTTGCATCCTGGCTGCCGGCGGCCGGGAGGCAGAGCGAGACGTAGGCCACCTGAACGGCGGCGACGATCGGCAGCGTGGTCGCCAGCACGCGGACGGGCTCGTTGACGAGGGCGTTGAATTGGCTCCCGAAGAGCGCCAGGAGGACGACGGGGTGGATGTAGCGGCCGGCCTGGCCAGCCGGCGTCTGCTGGATCAGAACGGGCTGCAGGGCGGTGGCGGCGGCGGTTGCCGTCGTGGGCTTGGTCGGCGCGGAGGCCATGGTCACGGGGTCTACCAATGGCATGGTGGTGGTTGTGGCGGAAGGCAGAGTTCCATGGACAGCGGTTTTGGGGTCGGCTGCTGGTGAGGCAGGGCACGGCACACGATGACCAGAACTCGTCGCGCTTTCATCAGGGTCCTCGCGATGGTCACATGGTGATAGCGATAGCGATAAGGCAGCCCCTCCCTCCCTCGCCGAGACTGTGGCACAGGCGGCTCAGGTCCCGAGAATCAGCGACGAGAAAAATCTCCGGCGTACAGGTGACGGTGCACCACACGACGTGCGGGAGATGTCTCCGTTCGGGATGGCGCCGTTCCTGGTCCAAGAAGAGTTCTTTCATCAGGTGTACACACAAATCAATATCACTTGTCCAAGCAGTAGGTACGGTACTTGGGCACTTTATTTCTTACTTCTTACCTAATCCATAGCAGGCACCTAGGGAGGCTCGTCGGGATAATCAGGGGCCCCATCATTGGCTGGGAATGTGCAGTGGCGAGACTCCCATTCGCCGAGAATCCAGACACCGAGGGCGGCCAATGGGGTGCGACTCGGCCGTCTCCGATCAGCCCATATGATGCCACCCTCACCACGAAAAACGAACAAACCACACCACACGGAAGCTGACATCGTCAGGTCAATCGACGGCCCTCCCTGCCCTCTGCCTTTGCCTTGACTTATTGCGGCCAGCTCGTCCAGATGCGTGCCGCTGGGCTGGTGTCGCTGTCGTACGTTACGGCTACGTATGATACGGCGACAGCAGGTGGGTGGCATGATCTGAGCTATTCGTGCGCGCCGGTTTCCTGGCGACAACGGCAATGCCACGGGCAAAGTTGTCCACCATCTGCCCATCTTGACTTTGCGGCCAGGGGAAGCCGGCGCATTCAGGAACAGATCCCCAGATCCCGACCACACCGGCGGTAGATCCCACATGCCGTGCTCGTGCTATAAGACATGCCGTAGACTGGTGTGTTGGTTTGAACTGTCTCTGCTCTCATCATCACCAACAACATCAACAGCTTCAGCTTCGACTCGAAACCAACAAACCAGCCTCTCCACTCAACCATTGCGTCTTGTTTTGACGACATCTCCACTCCCAGTCAACTTCACGACGCCAAGTGTACACACCTTTGAGATCATCTCTCCTCACAAACACGCAACTCCACCATCCAAATAGTACCACCAAACCTTACCACCAACCACCATCACCATGTCTGCCTTCGTCGCCCGCTCTGCCCTCCGCGCCACCCAGCGCAGGCAGTTCTCCCTCCTCACCAACATGCGCAACATGGCCCGCACCTTTGAGCCTCATCCCTTCCAGAGGATGACGACCGCTCAAGCGGCGAAGCCCGACTACGCCAAGATGTTCAAGAACCGCGTCTTCAACGCCACCATGTACGTTCCCTTGCCCTCGTCTCGCGTCTCCTGACCACCTGGAAGCAGCCCGACTAACCAGTCTGCCCACAGCTATGTCCCCATGATGTGCGCCATGCTCGGCTGGCCCTACGCTGCCGCCGTGGTCGTGGACGGCCGCGTCTGAGCTAGCTCTGTCGCGATGAGCTTCGCGTTGTCAACGACGCCGGGAAGAAGAGGAAAAGATATGCATCTTTTTACGATGGCCTGGGACGGCCAGGAACATGGCTGTTGATTTTGTTTCTTTTTGACACATGCAAAGCCACCGCTGGATACCACATTTGTACATACAGCAAAACATTCTGCATAGAAGAAGGCGTTTAGGGATGGGAGCAGTCGCTCGGTTTGGGATTCCAGATCAATCAATCCATTTTGAAAAGAAGAAAAGCACATGGACCTGAACATGATTCGGCAGTTGAGTTGTCGGGGCACGTACATATAGAGGCGCCGTCCCTGAGAGAAAAGGGGCCGCTGAACCGTGCACAGCATTGTTTCCCCTTGGGGCTAGACCCCCAATTCGCGCCCCTGCAGCTTTCCCCAAGTGTCACCGCGTCGTGCCTGTCTGGAGCTCGCTCTCTTTGCAGTAAGTAATCTGAATGCCATTCCACCGACTTCGAGCCCACCACAGACGACGGCCGTTGCCCTGCCTTGCTTGATCCCTCATCGTCACCATCAGCGAAGCGTCTCTCCTTTTTGTCCACTTTCGAGTCATCTGCGTGACGCCAACTTGTGCTTTCCTCGACAAAGTCACACCACCCACCTCACCCGTTGTCGCCCACCCATCCCCCCCTCTCGTACCTACCTACCTTGGCGAGGCCCGACCGACCCTCTGGTACCTTGCTTCACGAGCCAACCCAACAGACAAACACGACCTCGCACATCGACGCCGACCGACGACGCCTGCCACAGCCCCGTCGTCCCCTCGACAACAGACGACCAACCCAACCCAACCCAACGTAGGCGAGGCCGCCCCCGGTCTCCCATGCCTCGCGCGAGATGACCGACTCCCTCCACAACGCCCCCATCGTCCTCGACAATGGTTCGGGCACGATCCGCGCCGGTTTCGCGGGCGACGACCTGCCCAAGTGCTACTTTCCTTCCTTCGTCGGCCGCCCCAAGCACCTCCGCGTCCTCGCCGGCGCGCTCGAGGGCGAGGTCTTCATCGGCCAAAAGGCCGCCACGGAGCTGCGCGGCCTGCTCAAGATCCGCTACCCGCTCGAGCACGGCATCGTCACCGACTGGGACGACATGGAGAAGATCTGGGAGTACGTCTACGGCGAGGGCCTCAAGACCCTGAGCGAGGAGCACCCCGTCCTCCTGACCGAGCCGCCCCTCAACCCGCGCAGCAACCGCGACATTGCCGCCCAGATCCTCTTTGAGACGTTCAACGTGCCCGCCCTCCACACCTCCATCCAGGCCGTCCTCTCGCTCTACGCCTCGGGCCGCACCACCGGCATCGTCCTCGACTCGGGCGACGGCGTCTCCCACGCCGTCCCCGTCTACGAGGGCTTCGCCATGCCCAGCAGCATCCGCCGCATCGACGTCGCCGGCCGCGACGTCACCGAGTACATGCAGACCCTGCTGCGCAAGAGCGGCTACGTCTTCCACACGAGCGCCGAGAAGGAGGTCGTCCGCCTCATCAAGGAGTCCGTCACCTACGTCGCCCACGACCCGCGCAAGGAGGAGAAGGAGTGGATCCAGCGCTCCGGCGACCAGCCCAAGACGGCCGAGTACGTCTTGCCCGACGGCCACAAGCTCAAGGTGCGTGCGTTCCCTCTGCTCGGGCGGCGCAACAAACAAGCACGCCCGACGTGCCCTCGCCTTTGCCCTTTGCCCTTTGCCCTTTGCCCTTTGCCCTTTGCCCCTTGTCGTTTCTCGTTCTCGTGCCTCCCACGGACTGACCATCGACACAGATTGGCGCCGAGCGCTTCCGCGCGCCGGAGATCCTGTTCGACCCCGAGATCATCGGCCTCGAATACCCCGGCGTCCACCAGATCGTCGTCGACGCCATCAACCGCACAGACCTCGACCTGAGGAAATCCCTCTACAGCAACATTGTCCTGTCCGGCGGCAGCACGCTGACCAAGGGCTTCGGCGATCGTCTGCTGACCGAGCTGCAACGGCTGGCCGTCAAGGACATGAGGATAAAGATCTTTGCGCCGCCCGAGCGCAAGTACTCGACGTGGATCGGAGGGAGCATCCTGGCTGGGCTGAGCACCTTCCGCAAGGTAAGGTTTTTTTTTTCCTTTTCCCCCTTCCCCTTCTCAATTTCCCCCCTTTCGCACATTGTCTTCATGGTCTTCCTCTTCTCTGCCCTTTCGAAATACTGACTGGCCTAGATGTGGGTGAGCATCGACGACTGGCATGAGAACCCCGACATCATCCACACCAAGTTCACGTAGCCAGGTCCCCCGTGCCCATGGCTGTGGAGTGCGTGTAAGCACGCAGGGCTCAAGGACGCGGCCGACGGGAGACGTATCCTCAGAGACGCATGTGCCGCTCGTGAGAATCACCAAATCCAGCGCAAGACCCGGGCCCATCAGACATCTGCGCCAAACTCGGACAAAGGCGCTTCAGGGTGCCTCCTACCACTGTATGATGTGGCGTCAGCCAGGTGCCGTCCAAGACGTCGTTTAAGGTGTGTGTCGTTGAAGAAAGAGAGAGAGAGAGAGAGGGGGAGGAGGGCGCGATTTCACGGAGGAATGGTCATGATGGACGAGACAAAACGTCATTGTAATTGGTCAGCGTAGACGTTGAAATGATACCCAAGTCTGCTGTCCACGCTGTCATGCCGATTGCGGTGAGCACGATCTTGGGCAAGTCTGATGATGATGTACGTGCAGAAAGTCACCTTCCGCAACGAACATGACGAGGCATCTCAAACTTGGGTTTTCAATCTCATCATACATCATCACAAGCAGCTGTCAAGGTTCATGGTGCAAAAGAAAATTGACATTGGAAGATCAAATTCATACATAATACGTCCGTTGCGACGCGCGGTACCTACCGACATGTTTCCTAGCCGTCGCCGTGCCTAAAGGAGAATCCAACCGGGGGGGGAATCATAACCGACAGTTTGATCAAAGTCATGACAAAAAGAACCGAGTATAAAGGAGTGCCACAACTTGAAACCACCCGTGATTAAACAGCATAACTGCTTTCCAGAGGATCAACGATGAAGCCATCGCTGTTCGTGTACCCAGCAAGCAGAGCACTCCGGTACTCAATATTGTCAAGATTGAAGTTCAGCTCACTCGGCGCCGAGAGGTCCTCTCCGGAACTTAGGCTCTCCTCGCTCACGCTGAGCGTGCTAGGAGCAGGCGCACCGGACGTTCCAAAGTCTCCCAGATTGAAATTCGTTAGGTCCCACGAATCTGGTGACCAGCCACTGATATTTGTCGAAGTGGGCGTAGATTCATTGATAGTCAGGCCGGGTCCACCGTAGATGGCATCGTAGACGTTGTTGAGGCCGCCATCCATGGAGCCCAAGAGTGCCTCCCACTCAGATGCAGAAACACTTGAGGCTTTGTGTGGTACCTGTTGAGGCCATTGTTGCTGGTCACGAGGCAAAGCTACTTGCTGCTGCTGTTGTTGCTGCTGCTGTTGCTGCTGCTGCTGTTGCTGCCGAGCACGTGTAGGCGACGATGGCGAAGAACCGTCCGAATTCGCGCCTAGTGCAAGGAAATCAAGATTCTGGCGTTTTGTGTGAACTCCAATTTCTTGAGACATGGAATGGCGTTGATCGCGTCGGATTCCATTCTCATTTTGCAAGCTTTCGAATGATGAGCGAGACTGTGAGCGGTAGAGGTCAGGGCGTTGCAGGTTGGGTGCCGTAAGGCGGCGCATCCTCTCGTGATGACGTTGACGGTCTGCTTCAACCGCCGACGAAATGCTGACACTTGTTGGCTTGGCTTGGGAGCAAGAAGGCTTCTTCTTCGAGGCAGTAACCGGTGGCGATCCATGTTGCGTTGTCGAAGCGCGCGTAGCATCTGGATTCGGCTGCGGAGGGCTGGGCATAGCCGTCTCATCGACCTGGACGAGCATGCCAGCGACACGCTTGAAGTCATACCAGCCAGGTGCCTTGGCCTGCGCAACAATCTTGATGACGGCGTTCACCAATTTCTCGACGTCCTTCATAAGCTTGCTCTCCTTCTTGAGACCTACGCTCTGATACAACAGATGCATGCCGCTGAGGATGAGCGTGTCCGTTTTGTTGAGGCAGAAGGAGAAAGACATTCCTCGTTCTTCCAAAAGCTGCAAGATCTGAATGATATGCTTGCTTGATTTGGCGGTGGAGATGAGTGCAGGCGCTGCCTTCTGACCCAGTGAAGAGCCGATGGCAGGGCGGTAGATCAAGATTCGAGTATAGTGGAAGGCGAGCGACAAAAGGGGCGACCTGCTGCCGGTGATCTCTGTCGAGGGCTTGTCTTGCGCAAACGTCAACTTAAGATGTGTTGGCAGAGAAGAGCACCACTCGTCGAGCTCAGCCTCCATGGCAGACATTTGTTGTAGAGACAGTTCATGTGTGGTAGCTGCCGGGTAATTCTTCTCCAGAACCTTGCCCAGAATTCGGGAGCACCGGAAGAGAGCCAAAGCGCTCGAAATCTTGGTATACTCTCCAGGGAGCGTGGGTTGGAAGCCCTTTTCAGTAACGTACTCGTCGTCCGTGTCAGACGGGTACTCGACGTGAATGTCTTCCTCTTTCAAAAGCTTTGGCAAACCGAGAATGGCGCCAGAGAAACTGCGCGTGTCAGTCGAAAAGCAACGAGGCAGCGGGAAGTGTCGGGTCTTACCAGTCTAGAGTGTACAAGGTCCAGAACACCTTCTTGCGGGTCTCAATAGTCAGGGCACCAAAAGAGAATCGCTTCTGGCTCTGATGCAGGCCCAGGCGGTGTGACAGGCCCACGGCAATGCCTTTGTAGTGCTGTAGACGTTTATAGTCCGCCCGTACGGTGCAGTAGATGAGTGCCAGTACGAGACATTGCAGAGTGGCCATGGAGTTCTCCATGAGAACTGTGTCGACCGCACCTTGCCATTGCTGCTCACAAGAGGCGATCTGATCTAGGTCTGGATTCTCGCCAGAAAGGGCCGCAATGGCAAAGACAAGATGAAGCTGTGCAATCTTGTGATTATTCTTGACCTTCTCAGGGTCTGCGACGAACTCCTCGTATACACGCAAAAAGGTCGGCTTGTGCAGCACGGGGAAGAGAGGTGCCCATTCTTGGAAGTAGACATTGACGCAGCGGTCAGAGAATAGTCTCGGGGGCACTCTCAGCCTCGAGCTCACGGGGTCAGGCACCAGCGGCGGACAGCCTTGCATGTGCAGGAATGCCTCGGGGTTAAAATCTGGACATGACTTCCCGCTCTCCTGGATTTTGCGCTTGAGACATTCTAACGGGTGTAAGTTTCAGAGACAAGACGAACCACGAGGGGCAGAAGAAAGAGGGGTACGGGTCTCACCTATGAAGCCTCGGCCACTGGAGGGGCCCATGAAGTACGAATCCGAGTTTTCGACGCCAAGGAGTAAGGGTGACGCCTGCACCTTGAATGTATCTTCCTTGACAGGTGGTGTTGACTCTTTGCGCGATTCACATGGTGAAGAGGAGACTGTCGGGCCAATGGAGGGGCGACGGTTGCCATGCATCCTCGACAACAAGTCGATCTTCTCATCCTTCTCGTCCAACAGGTCCTTCAATTCCCTGACCTCGTTCTCCAGCTGTCGCACTCGTTCCTCGAGGGATTCAGTGTAGCCTCTAGGGAACGCACGGCGACTGAGCTTATCGCTCGTGCGACACTCAAAGCCGACATTGGCGCATTGAGAACAGGTCGGGCGAACGCCATCGCATCGAATCTTTTTGCTTCTGCAACGGTCGCAAGCTTGCGCTATACGGCTCTGGGCACTTGTGCCGACTTTGATGACTTTCATGGGTAGAATGCCGGGCATCGCGGCGGTTGTTCCTCGTGGGAGGGCGCTCGTTCAATTGTTGGTCGTGATTGATGGGTTTCTGGAGTCTAAAACTGTCGTAAGGCTGGCTTTGTGCCTCTGACCGGAGTGTCGGAATTTCCCAGCCCAACTAGTCGGAGCGTGGGCAGCGTCCAGAACCAAGAATTCGTGTCGCGTGAAAGGCGTATCGGGGTGTGAGCTGTCTGTCCAATGCGCGGGTGTTGCGGACCAGGTGCGTGCGTGTCGTCTCTCTAGTCGGTTCGAGTCGACTTGTAACACAAGTGGCGATCGTGTTCGCGGCTCAGTTCAGTAAATTTTTGTTTCAAGATTGTGTCGTCCAGCGGAATATTACAGCGGAGTGGATATTTTCAGTCGTGAGGGAAAGGGTGAGGAGGGGGGGTATGTGTTGAGGGGAAAGAGTGAGAGAGGAGGTGGATGATGTCGACAAGACGAGGCGTGAAGAAGACCAGCGTGCGGTGAGTGGGCTGGGGTGGAGTTTAGGGGAGGACAGTGCCTGGGACCCGAAACCGGGGGGTGGGCGACTCAGCGGCCCTGCAGCGGACGCTGGAGCTAGCCCTGGTGCCGCGACTCAAAGGGAAGTAAGGCAGGCACAGGACGCACTGTACTGTAGGTAGGTAGGTAAGGTAGCGTGGGCAGGGGAGGGGTGGCTCCACAGGGACTTCCCGGGCTAGAAGGTTGAGCACGAAGAGAGGGGTGACCAGAGGAGCGGAATCTGGGGCAAGAAGGAGGAGAGCGCGGGGAGGGTAGCCCCTTCTGCTGCTGCCAATCATCAGGGTGCCATTGGCTCTCGATACCCCTGCTTCGTCGCTGATGCCCCACCGAGGTGGTGTGCTTCTCCCAAGTGCAGACCGGGGGGAGGCGAATGGGGCCAACAAGGGACCACTGGCCAGTCACCTCTACTTGTGGTTACACGCAACCACGGAACGCGCCCTCACGAGTCTCCTAGTTGTGCCTTCCCTGCAGCAACACGAAAGCAAGTACAAGGTATCTTGGCAAGGCAGGTAGGCCAGGGAGGTGCTTTCCCCTTCCCGTCTGCAGAACAAGTGTGTAGCAAGCTACATTTTCCGATACCTGCACCAACACAATCCGCCCAACACAAAATTCCAAACCACCTATTCGACGACCCTGGAACCTGGCCAAAGATCGTGCCGTCCTGCCGACTTTCCCGCTGCTGCCCATGTCCCGCCGGGATACGAACGAAAGGCCCCAAGAAATTCGGCTGCCATCAGGTTGACACTTGATCACCAAACGAAGCATATCTGCCGAGCTTGGGTGAGGAAAAGGGTCGCTCCAGCCTCAAGCCATGGGTCGACGGCGAGGCACAAATGGCCCCACCGTATCTGGAGGTGCCGGTGGTGGAAAAGTCCCAAACTGCCCTAGGCCTCATTCTCGAGAATCCTGCTCGCTTCGTCAAGGCCCCGGTTCCCCATGTTTTCCCCAGCTTGGCTGTGAAGGTCTGACGAGGATCATCCTGCGGTTTCATCAACGACAGCCAGCAGCCGGCGCGCCCAGAGACCGTAGCCTTGGGGCAGTGTTTGTTGGTGTAGTGGTGCATTCGAAATGGTTCAGATCGCTCGCCGCGTCGGCCGATCCCTGCTCCACGGCCTCTCACCTTTCGCCTTGGCCGACGCATTTGTGCGGTCCTGTCGTGGTCGCCTGCACGCGCATTGCGGCACGCTCTGTGCTTGGCCTGTACCGTGACGACGGCATATCCCGATGCTGGCCCCCGACGTACAGCTCGCGCGACAGCCGTTGTCGTGCTACCTGTTGCCGCTGTCATCACAATGACATAAGCGCTGGGCATTCGTCCCACGACATTCGTCTCTGTGATCCGCCCAGGATCCCGATAGTCTGGCTCCCTCATCATCATCATTATCAAACCGTTCTGGTCATTCATTCTGAGGGGGTCAAGTATCGAGGTGCAGCGATGCTTCCAAACGAATCTTCCGGGGCTGGCGCTAAGAGCATGGGCTGCCACCATGTTCGAGGCGGATTGATCCCCCAGTGCGCCACAGAAGCCAATCTTCCACGGAACCGAAGAGGTGAATCTCAGCTGCTGCCCGAGAACAGCTTGGTCACGCCTTTCTACTGTTCTTCGAATATTGTTCTAGCTTCATTGATTTACAACATGGTGCAACAATGCGTCTGAGGACTTTACTCGAAATTCGTTTCCTACAATGCTTGCTGACCGGAATGGGCACGATCGCCAAAAGTTGTGACTGTGTGCGGTGAGAGTGCCAAAGTGCTAGAGTGGCCTCTTCAGGTCAGTAGGGTTCCCCGCACATCGTTCCCCGAACTGAACACGCGATGCAACATGATCTCCTTGGCAAATTTTGGGCAAATAAGGAGCTAGGCGGCGCCCCAGCAATGATCTACGAAAAACGTCAGTAAGGAGTCATTGCCACACGCGGAAGAAACCAGAAAGCTGTGCGTGAAGAAGCTTGATAGTTTTGACGGCTTGGATCTCGGTGTGAAAGGATATCGAATAGACAGACGTATTGTGCAACTATCTCAGGCCTCTCCATCACCAGGAGACGGTCATCCAGTACACCATGACTCGCCGCCAGAGAGTCATCCAGGAGTAGTCAGAATACCGTGCGATTGAACGGAAGCAGGGCTGCCTGGGGACCCCAGTCCCCATCACCATCCCGCCAGGGAAGCTTCCACCCTATCCGAGACGCATCATGCCACTCCAGAACCCAGACTGATGTTGGCATTCCGGAAGCCACGGCGCAAATGCCCTCGCCGCTCCAGATTTCAGCCTCTATTTGGGGGGCGAAGCGAGTATGCCCGTGATCGTCCCGTGCACATGGCGTTCCGTCCATCAACTGAAGTCGTCGCTGTCATTGGACGCCGTTTCTTCCACTTGTTCGTTTTGGGAAATCTCCATCGATCCGAGATACGCCAGTACCGAATCGTCAGCGAGGAGCTCGCCTCTCTGTGTACTGTCAGCTTGTGGCGGTCCAATCACTGCGACAAAACTTTTCTCATCCTGATCCTCTTGTCACAGGGCGGGCAAAAGAGGCCAGGACGAGCTTTGACAGGATCGGTGCGAGGAACAGTGGGGGAATATCAGAAAGACAGTGATACGTCTGACACGAGAAAAAGACCATCGCAGCGGTATGTATTTGCGCAGCAGGACGCTGAAGGCAAATGGAACCGATGCCGGCCAGGGAAGATGCGGGGGAGGGAAAAGAAGCAACAGGACGTACCTCTACTTCGAGGGCTCGCGCAGCCGCCTGCAAAACACTAGCCTCTTGTTCCCTCAGAGTTGTGGCGGCATCAAGACACCCAGTGTGAATGCTGTGTGACTCGCCTGGTGGTGCGTCGCGGGGGTCAAGCTCCATCGTCTGCATGCGTTCGAGCTGCGAAGCCACGCGGTCCTCGAGGACGGCCACGACGCGTAGTCTGAAGATCTTGTACTGCGGATGGTCACGGACAAGTGTCTCCCAATCGTCTGCCCGCGCCGTCACATCGTTGTCCTGCCAGAAGACCCCTAGGTCCCGACCTCCTCCGACGTCCTGCAGGATCGCGAACGCCAGGCCGTCCTCTTCGTTGAGACACGCGAGCCACGCGAACGGGCTCTTCCACGTCACGGCACCGCCGCTCGTCCGGGTGAGCTCGACAGTCCTCGGCCCGTCAAAGATGTGGACCTTTGCCTTGCCCAGAGGGTCGTCCTCCAGGGGCGCCAGCGGTAAGGCGACGGTGTCCGTGGATCGTGCGGGGTCGATGAAGCCGTAGCTGAAGAGCATCTCTGCCCCGGATTTCCCCGCGCCGTACGATATGGTCACCTCATCCCCCGCAGCGAGCGTGCTGCCGGGCCGCAGCAGCAGCTCAACGTCGCCCTCGCGCCTCGCGCTCTCCTCGTAGTAGGCGTTGGGCGTGGGGGCGTGGTTCGCCAGGTCGAGGACCGGGACCATGGACACGCCGGCGCCGGGCAGCTCGAGGCTGCGCGAGCGGTACCATGCATCGACGAGGAACCAATCGGCCAAGCTGACATTGTTCTTGTCCCAGAAGATGGCGTTCCAGAAGGGGAGATCGGACGATTTCTCTCGCAGGGCCTCAAACTCGTTGGTCAGAGCCTGGATCTTCGCGCTCACGGCAAGCTGGAGCGGGTCAGAGGATGTTTGGTCGGCTAGACAGATCAGGGCGAAAGGAGGACGAGGTCGTGCGTGATCAAGTGGCTACGAGAAAAGGGATTCGTTCACCACCTACCTCTAAAGACGTCCCCTGAAGGAAATCCCGCTCCTGCTCCGACCACATGGTCGGGACGGGGACTTCACGGGGCAAGAACTTGGCGTACTCTGTCCATGGTGTTGAAACGACGCCGGACTGCGGATGAGCGGCCAAGACCTTCTGCACCAGGAGGAACAGACAAGCGTCTCCTCTGGTGGACTGCAGCCCTATATCAGCCGGATTGCCAAAGCCAGTGACGAGTCGCGGGGACCGGGGTTCGCGCAACGCACCTTGCGGCCCACGGCGTCCAGCAGGACTCGGAAGTGTCCATCGACCTTGGCGTGATCGTCGACGGCTTCTTTGGACAAGACCAGTCCACGTGGGATCCTTGCCAATGCTGGCGAGTCCAGGGCCTCCTCGGCGCGGCTCAGAGCGCGGTCGGCAACGAACCCGAAGCCACTTTGGGGGATCTCCTTCGGAATGACATCGATGAGTTCGACATTGTTCAAACGGTTCCAAGCGGGGAGCGAGGCCGTGATGTCGAGATGAGGGTCTGGCATGATGCTTCCAGGGGATGTGATGGCGTTTATGATATGGATGAGAAAGCCCGATGCGTGGGTGGGCACGGAGACTGATTTCCGGGTACCTCGCCCCGTTGACCTGTCGGGTCGGCGTTACCGGCTAGATGCCAATGCCAGGACAAGTCGACGCGAACCGAAAGAGTATGTATGGTACTGCACTCCTAGCTCACGTTGGCGTCTCGGCCATTGCTAGAACTGAACATGCAAAAGCAATGAACAGCGGGCAGTGACATTACAGCTTAAGCCCTGTTGCGAAGCTGTCGAGAAATGGCAAAAGTGGAGCCGCCGCGGATTGAACACGGGACCTTCTGTAAATTCGATTGAATGCAAAACAGACGCGCTACCACTGCGCCACGACCCCTGTATGGGAAGTTGCGTATGGAGCGAGAGACTATCATCTCATCGGGAATCTGATTTACAGCATTACCATAACACTTCGCTTCTGTAGGACGACTACACATTCGTGGGGCTTTCCACTCATGTTGCTGTCCTTCAACTGTAGGCCATGTTCCAGATGTCAGCAGCACACGACGTCCAATCTGCGACTCGCCTGTTCGAGGCTTATTGCAGCCTGCCACGGCTCGCTGAGCATGCGTTGCCAGGAACACGCAAGCACACAAACCATGTGATTGGAGCGCATGAGCTGCAAATACGGGCTCAACAGCCGCCGTCCGCAGGTCTACGTTCAGTTGATGACGGACCTGGCGAAGAACAGCGTGCCAGCCAATGACACGGCATGGAGCCCCGAGCTCGCGCGGGGTGACCACCGATCGACCACAAGCGTCCGAGCCTCCGTGTGTCCGTTCGGACGTCAGACGGCCCTTTTTTGTTCATATAGCTTGAGGAGTCTCGTTGCAGTTGTTTCCGAGGTCCGTCACTAGTCGTTGGCAGGTCGCTCTCGCGGATATCCAGCAACCTCCGCCTGGGTCCCAGATTTCCATCACATCGCCAACATGGCTACCAACAACCTGCAGACACCGCATCTTGTTGATACGGAATGGTCGAAGCAGCTCATCGTCAAGGGAAAGCCCTTTCTCATACGAGGGGGCGAGCTGCAAAATTCTTCGCTCACCTCCGCCGAGTACATGAGCACTGTCTGGCAGCAGATGGTTGATGCGAACGTCAATACGCTGCTGGGCTGCGTGGCATGGGAAGATATCGAGCCCGAAGAGGACCGTTTTGACTTTGCGGAGCTGGACAGAGTGATCGAAGGTGCCCGCAAGCACGGTCTGCATTTGATCCTGCTGTGGTTTGGTTCGTTCAAAAACGGTGCGTAGCCGGTCCTTGTTTCGCTTGCAGAGAGTGCTACTTACACCACGTGCCCGAAGGCCTCTCCACGTACACCCCCGGATGGGTCAAGACGAATGCAAGGCGCTTCCCCCGCGCCAAGCTGAGGAAGGCCGGTGGACGCCTATGCACAGCTGATGTCGTTTCCATCTTCCACCCCGAAGTGCGCCAGGCGGACGCCAGGGCCTTCGGGACGTTGATGTCTCACTTGAAAGCGTTTGATGAGGCCCACTCGACCGTCATCATGGTCCAGGTCGAGAACGAGACAGGCCTGCTCGGCGACTCGAGGGACGGATCTGACGTCGCCAACGAGGCCTTCAGCAAGGCTGTTCCCCAGGATCTTGTCCAACATCTCGTTTCGGACTGGGACAACCTGCACGCGGACATGAAGAAGACAAACCTGAGCCACTTTGACCCCGAATCAGTGCCGGAAGACGGCAACTGGGAAACCATCTTTGGCACCAGCCCACGTACGGATGAGCTCTTCATGGCATACCACTACGCCAAGTATCTCAACGACGTGGCAGCGGCCGGCAAGGCCGAGTATGACATACCCCTATACACAAACGTGTGGCTGAACTATGCCGGCGAGGATTCGGACAACGATTTTCCCATCGTCGTTGGTGGAGGCGGTTCCCCCGGCGACTATCCACCAGGCGGTGCGTGCTCCAACGTGTTGGACGTTTGGATCAAGTTTGCGCCTCGCCTCGACTTCATTGCACCCGACGTCTACCTCACCGACTACGCAAGCTCGTGCGAAAAGTATCGCCACCGAACCAGCCCCTCTTCATACCTGAGCAGCGGCGAGACGACTACGGGGCGCGCCGTATCTGGGCCGCCTACGGTACTTTCGCTGCCATGGGTGTTTCGCCTTTTGGCATCGACACGCTCGAGCCTGGCACGAACCCCTTCACCAAGCATTTTGGCCTCCTCAAGTCGACTTCGGTCATTGTGCTTGACGCTCAGCGTCGAAGGGACACCTCGGTTGGCTTTTTCTTCGACGAGGTCCCCTCAGTCCCAACTGCAAAAGACACGAGCCCCCTTGTACGCCGCACATGGGGCGGATTCCACATCACTATTGAACGGGCCTTCGTCTTCGGCAGACCTGGCCCCGGCGCCGGCATGGTCATTCATCGCGGCGGTGGCAAGTTTCTGCTCATTGGCTGGGGTTTCCAGGTGTCGGCCAAGGCTGTGGCCGAGGACAGCGTATTCACCGGAATCTTGCGATTCGAGGAGAAGAAGGTTGTCAACGAGGCGACGGGTCAGCTCAGGACGGCGCGGGTGCTTAACGGAGATGAGACGAGGAGCGGACAAATGGCACTGATGCCCAACGAGGATCCAGACTATGGCGGGTTCCCCATCTGCGTGACCATCCCAGCGAGGACCATGATCGCAGAAGTTCAATTCTACTCCCTGACCGAATAACAGAGCAGGGTGTGGGAACGTGTCACGACACGGTGTGTCATTTGTCAAGGAAGATGAGCCAAGCGAGGCTGAACCGACATTGCCTGTTGGCATGTTATCGAATAGGCAGGATTGCCCGTCATAGGTTTCCGCTTCAGGTTCTTCGATGGCAAACGCTTCCCCACGTGGTGGCTGATGATGCTCTGATACCGTGAGTGGTCACGATGGGTTGCTATGAGTGACCAAATCGACAGCCTCGATAATTCTGCGCTTAGTTCCAAGTCAGTACCCTCAACGTGTGCGCAATGCAGCATTTTCCACTCCCTGTAGCACTCAGTCAGCCATCTAAAGTCTCCTGTCTGACTTCCCGTCTTGACAAACGGTGAACGGTCAGGTGCGAATTGGAAGCCTGCGCCAAGTCAACCATCCAGTCAGCTCCAGGCCTCCTCCTAGCCGAGTGGTGCAAGACGGAGTCGGAAGAAATTGAGGGGACAGAAAGGTACAGTTCTCGATTCACGCATCCTCTCGTCTGCGGGTGATATCGACCCTGTGGCCAGCACGTCTCGAGCCTGTGGGTGACGCGCTTCACTGGTGAAGCGCTTCGCAGACACGCACAATCGATAGCTCCGAATCGAAGCAACTGTCAAGGCCCGTTTTATACGAGACGCCACACTATGAGGAGTGAGGTGAAGTGCTATTGGATGTGTCATGCCTATTATATCGGTGTGAGTCACAAGGACAAGGCACCATGCCGAACACAGGAAAGGGGGCTGAGGTAGGATGATAGCTGGTCCAAGCCCCTCATACCCAACTTATGCCCAACTCGCGAGACCGTGATATATCGTGATATGCCCAGGCCCTCATCTGGTACTCGTCAAAGCATTTTGTTGCAGAAAGCAGCACTTAAGTGATCATCTCATCTCAGATTTCGGTGTGGATAGCGCAGGTGGTCTGCGTCGTGCGTATGAATTGGTTGCCAAGGCTAGCTATACATCTCTCGACTATAGCTTCATCGCTCGTGCACAAATGCAGCCGCGTCATGGCTGTTGTCTCTCTGCTCGTTATCAGTGTTTTGTCTTTCCCTAGGTCCGCACAGCATCATTGCGTTTTTGCTGGTTGATGATTGCCAGAGTTGCCTCTGCCAATTGTCGCTTTTCAACGGCCTCAGGCGTGTCATGCGTAACACGCAGGTCGCTTGCCCTGGAGCGTCCGCCGTTTCGGGAAAAGAACCTCCAGGGCCGACTCGCTGTCCCTTCTCCAGCTTCATGCCGTTCGAAGAGTTTCGTCTCGCAGCACTATACATAGCTTCATTTCATTTGCCTCCACCACCGTAGCTCCGTCACCGTAAAACCAACAAGAAACAAAAACGAAAAACAAGAATTACTCCCTCTTTCTTCTCCCCTTGTGATCGTACAGAAGCGAGAGCGACATGCATGCTGAAACCACCACACCGCCGCCTACCATGTTCCCGGCTCCTGAATATGCATAATTACCGCGTTTTGTCCTGCCTCTGACGCCATGCAAGTCGTCGATGAGCTTCGGTCGGACTTTGTCAAGGAGGGGGTATCATATGCTCCTTTCCATTCCTGCCCGAGTTCGTTCGGTACAAAAAAAAAGCAAAGACATTGTACACCAGGTGTATCAAGTTGTGGTGTGCGAACCAAGAAAAAAAAAGCTGGCAAGTCCATGACATTGGAGACAAACCAACCTGATTTTTTTTTGTTTTAGTTGAGGATGCCCTCCCACATGCCGGGGCCGCGGTAGCCACCGAGAGCGAAATACGAGTTCGTGGCAACCGAACTGCGGGCTGCTTCGGTAGCGCAGCACACGCGCTTCCTCGGAGACCCGCGTTCCACCGATGCCTCAGGGACCATGCCCGTATGAGGTCTGCTCAGTGAGTTTGACCAAGTGAGCTCCGAACGAGCCAGCATCTCGCGGACATTTTCCTGGAGCGAGGATTTCTCAAGAAGGTCCCTGCTTCGCTTGCGCGACAAGCATCCGACGGGCGTCGCGACCGCAGGGTATTGATAGCCTTGAAGTGCCTGCAGAGCCCTGGCAGCATCATTTTCCGAACTGCAGCTCATACCCTCCAGTGCCATGCCCTCGAGCTTGCCGACAGGGCCGTTGTAGGACTCCTGCGAGGACGGCAGGTAGTTGTCTTCAAAATCCTCCGGAACAGATGTGATTGCTGGCCTCGGACCCAGTCTCTCACAACTTAGCTTCGCGCTGCGGAATCGCGCCGAAACGCCCATTTTCTGGGCTGGCGCGCTAGCGAGCGACGATGCAGAGGATATGGAAGACGAGCGTGAGGTCCGAGAAGAATCAGACACCATGGATTCGGGAGATGAAGCAGTGGACACCGAGATGGCCAAGGAAGTGCGGCGGACGGGGAGAGCAACGTGCGGAGAGGAAGTGACGGGGACTTGCCACCTGTCGAGGCTCTGAGCTGCGCAGGCGTTGGAGGCTTGAGCCATGGCCAGACCCATCGCCGAGCCCCTGCCCAGGAGACAAGACGCAGCACTCACGGCAGGAGTGCTTTGTCCAGCCAGTTGGGGGGTCATGCGAGGCGTGGGCAGGAGACCAAGCGCAGGGACATGGCGGCCAGGCGTATACGTGGAAGCGGGCACGGGCTCCATCGTGTGGGGGGCGACGTAGGATCGAGGAGTCGGGGTCGCATCAGCAGAGCCCGTGGCCGTTTGGCCTTGGATCGGTGCGTCGCATGGGGTAGAAGGCAGGTTGCCACCCGAAGGCACCGCATGCTGTCGCGACTTGAGCTTGAGCGATGCCGCAGGGAAGAGTCCGCCGACATTGTCGAGGCCAGGGTTCAGGAGCAGAATGACCTTCTTCCAGTTGGCGCTCTGCTGGGCATAGAGAGGTCCGGAAGGTGAGCCTGGGGGTGGCGGGGATGGAGGCGTGTACTTCAGGACGATATCGGTCCAGCGCTGGAAAACGTCATCGGTGATGTGAAGCTCCCAGTTGACGGCAAAGATGAAAGCCAACTCGTTCTGATTGATCTCGTTTGTTGCGAGACCGGAGATTTTGCTCCAGGCACGGGCGGAATAGTTGCGGTCTTGAAGATACTTGGAGGCGAGAATCAGAGCAGCGAGAAACATGCGGCGGCCGCATTGAAGAGCACGACACTCATGACGGTCGTCCGGCTGTTCCATGGTAAAATCGTGCTTTGGGACGTGGGGCTTGATCAGGATGAGATAGTACAGGGCGACTTGGAGCGTGGAGTAGCTGGTGCGCGATCTGCGGAGCGTCTCCTGGATGAAGGTGCGCAGGGGCAGAACGGCCTTGCCGCCGATATCATTGTGGCAGATGACCGACGAAAGTGGCCAGATGGCTTCGACGATCTGTGTAGAGGAATCTGGAATTGACACAAAGTCTAAGCATGGGACGTAGACGATCATGATCAGTGACGGTAGCTTACCAACAAGTGTGTCCACAAAGTTGACTTTGCGGTCGCTTTGGCGGACGAGTGCGGGGGGTGCTCTGGAATCGGAGCCGTTGGATCGCCGGGGGTTCTGGCGCAACTCGGCCGGAATAGCAAGCGGTGCTTGGTCGCATGCGACGGAGCGGCGTGTGGCAGGATACGCGTCGCATGAGTCCGAGTCGGAAGAGGTGTTGGGGGAAGTATCGGTGGAGGACTGCGACGACGCCGCAGACCAGACCCGAGCGGACGAGGCGGAGTCGAGGGAGGAGCTGTATGGGTTGTTGAGGTAGGAGGAAGAGGTCATGAAGGCCGACGAATCATTATCGAAGCACTTCATTTTCGATCGAGGTGAGCGCGGGGGTGGGAGGGGAGCGTTGAGGTCGGATTCGAAGAAGACTAGTAATGTTTGAGCGCAAGCAGCACTTCCAGTCGTCGTCAAGCGTTCGACCGATTTGAAACCGTGGTTGCCGTGTGTCGTAATACCGAGGGGGGGATGCGGGTCTTGCAGTAGCGCGTGAATGCAGCTGCAGGATCCAAGACGAGTTGGTATGGAGCGAAAGCTTTAGACGCGAGAGTCTGTGGCAGACGAGACACGGAGAATCAAACCGGAAGAGACGAGGCGGACGACTGGAGTGGTGAAAATAGTGGTGTCAAACAGCATGACTGGCGATTCCCCAAAAACCTTAAAGCGGGTTGAAGGAGAGAGGGCTGATTATATGGGTGCTACTGCAGAGAGACCATATGATCAGAGGCGGAGGGGTGAGAGTGTTGGTGGAGGAGTGGTGATGCTGAGGATGTCGACGATGGAGGGCTGGAGGTGGAGGGCGACAACGATGTTGAGCGGCGTATATGCAAGTCACGATCAGGGTGTGGCTGATGGTTGCAAGCGCGACTTTATCTGAGCAGGTGAGTCGAGATGTGACTCTTCCTTTTGTCGGCCGCGTGCTTTGCTTAACGTGGCCAGAGGGGCGAAGGCGGAAGGCAAATGGCGACAAGGCCAGCTGGGTAGGCGTGTGACGAAGTCGGAGCCTGGGGGGGGTTGTCCAACTGTTGGGGTCTCGGGCCTTAGGCTGGCCCAGTGAGGTGTTGGATGACTCTTTCCCGGGGGGTCGAATCGAGTGGCAAAGGGGTCAGGCAGCCAACTCCGAGAATTGCCGGCAACGAGACGAAAGTGACAGCTGGGAGCGAGCTGGCAGGGAGTGGTGTGGGGTGGCGAGAGGTGCGATCGCGGAGAGTGACGGAAAACCAAAGGGGGCGAATGAGGGAAGGAGGGTGTGACTAAGAGATGATGCTGTGCCTGGTCAAAGCGCTGGGGATGAAAGAAACAGTGCAAGCGTCGTCTGATTGCACTTTGGAGGGGGGGCGAGGCAAGGCGCCAAGCTTCCAATCCTGGAGTGGCGGAGGGGGAGAGCCTGGGCGAGGCGAAGAAAAAAGACCACGGAGAACCCGGCCTGGGGTGTCGTTGTCTTGTCGTGTCGGTTTCGGCTCAACGCGGTGAGTTGCGTCAGGCAATGAGTGGCTGTGGATGACAAGGACTGGACAGGTGAGTCTCGGGATTTTCGCAAGGAACAAGTGAATGCCGCTGCGAAGGATGCACCGAGAGTTGCTTGGGCTGTGCCGTGTCAAGTCGTCGGGTTTTGGTGTCAAGTCGTGTTGTTCTGGGCCAGCTCGCGAGAGAAGTGGGCAGGTATAACGTGACCGGGTGACTGTGTCTGCGCCTGTGACTGTGTTCGGAACACAAGTGACGTGACAGAGAGGAGAGAGATGGAGGGACGGAATAGGCAAACAAAAGGCAGGAGTGGAGATGTCCGTTGTTCCTCTTGACCTCTGTTGAGAGAAGGAGAAGAAAAAGGACTCCGATGTGCAGACTTCAACAAGTCGCTATCGACCTAGATCTTGGAATCGAACATGGCGGCGGCTGTGATCGATGAAGAGGAAAAGGGAGGGGACGAGACAGCAGGCAAATCCATCACGCGTGGGTGGGTGGTTGACTCGTTTTGAAGGGCGCTATCCTAAGGCATCGACTTACCATGGCTGCAACAGTTTCGGGTTGCAGGTGCTTCGCGGGCACTGGCAACTGCTCTTGACAGCGACACACCTCCAAGGCGAGGGGGGAGGGGAGGGGACAGGATGGGTGGGAAAGCGTGGCCGGTCTTGAGCGCCATTCCATTGGCTGTCCAGCTCACACTTGCAGATTGTGCTCCATAGTTTGATCCACCTTGCACACCACTCGACACAGGAGTGGTTGACGAGTAGTCGCAGCTGCAGACATGCTCCTGTCCCCCCCCCCCCTTCGCCCTTTCCCCTTGTCCCCTTCTGCCACACTCTGGCGCCTGGCCCCTTGCGCCCAGTCCTGTTGCTGTCGGCAAG
Source organism: Verticillium nonalfalfae (assembly GCF_003724135.2). Taxonomy (NCBI): domain Eukaryota; kingdom Fungi; phylum Ascomycota; class Sordariomycetes; order Glomerellales; family Plectosphaerellaceae; genus Verticillium; species Verticillium nonalfalfae. The sequence goes on along the minus strand of NW_021167255.1, from coordinate 15,780 downwards.
CCCATTTCGATCCCACAGTACCTCCATCTCCAGATGACAGTCACGTCTGTACAGTTCTGACTCTTTTCCACTGACTTTTGGAAGGGCAAACAGGCAGTCGGCCCTGTATCGTTCATCGTGACAAGGTCCAGTGACTCGTCTCCTTTCAAACCTGCTCAGTTGTTCTTACATTCTGTGCTGAAAGGACCGGCTTCGGGTCCCGTCCCGTCTTGAGGCGCCATGGGGACTCGAGACATCCGAGCCCATCCGCGACGAGTCCGACGGCTCGCATCTCATGCCATCGGCTGCACGCTTCGGGCAGTCCGCCAGTCCGGCCTGTATACTGTAGTCACCAAGCCAAGCCTCACGGTCGTGGCAGGGCCATGTCTATCTTGGACTTCGAGCCCCCTAATGTCTTGCGGTCGATAGGCCTACTCTACTATCAAACGCCAGCCTTCTTCTTGAATGCAGCATCTACATGTATCCCGCAGCACGAGCATCTTGTTGCCTAGAGACGATGCGTGACACTGGCCAGGACTACCTAGTCTAATCGACTCGCCGATACGTGGCCAGGCTCGCAGGCCACCCACCTGGGCAAGCTGGGCCACCCGGTCGAGCCATGCCAGGCCACCCACCTCCACGACTACCTGCTCTCTAGTGCCATTGTTCGACGAGGTGTGCCAACCACGACCGGATGGTCCGGCTGCTGCCAATGAAAGGAGACGCTTTCCAATCCTCCAATTACGCCGTATTGGTAAGAACACCTTGCCTTTCTGGGCCAAGACGGCCGTCACTTTCATCCATCGTATCCATCTCGCCACGAAAGGGGCCTTCCAGGCAATCTTGGGAACAATGACGCCGGACATTGGTTCGTTTTTTCGGAGTACGGAATCATAGCAAGCAATGATCGGTGTCACACAGCTGCACGTTGAAAGACGCTCAACGTGCTTCTTCATGCCCGATATCCTGACGACGATGATGGATCGGCGTGGGCCCATCAAGGCCTTACGAAGCACTCCGCCTCTCGTGTGAATCAACGTGACCGCCGAGGCTGGGTCTGCGTTGCGAATGTGCGGCGATGCCTGACGAACGACCTGCACTCGTTTTTGGCGGGGAAGCTGATGGCTGAGCCGATGATGCCAAGGTGCATGTCCCAAGGCGTCTAGGAAAAGGGCTCTGACGCAGCCATCCCTGTTGAACTGCGGCAAAACATTCTTCTCACGGCGTTATGCTGGCACCGTCGCCGCCTTCCTTTCCCAAGGCAGTGAGAGAGGAGAGACTGGCGGGGGATCTTACACTGGCTTGACTGGCAACAGCAACTCCCGAAACGCAGGCGATCGGGCGTGCACCACCCCTCCCTCAAGCCTCCCCACTGGCGGTATCCGCTTCACCCACTGAAGGCGCATCGTCAGCCACACGGAGAGCCGGAGTCTTTCCCATGGTCATCACTTGGGCAAAATGCCATTTTTGACTCATTCGCCGGGCGCTTGTGCCATCGCCCAGGCACTTGCGAAACCCTCGAACTGCTTCCGGCTCACGGAGCAACGCCCCAGCACGATACCAGGCCTCCTGCCCTTCTCATTGAAACGATGCGTGTCGAGCTGCCCGCCATCGCTGGCAGTATGACTCCACCGCTTGACTGAGACCCGCCAGCGCCCAACCCAAGCGAGAGCGGATGTGAAGGCCTCACAGCAAGGAAGCTGCAGGAATTTTGCAGCTCGGAACTGTCGCCATGTCACGCTCGCCGAACCAGCCCCGCTCCGCTCCGCGTCAGCGTCTGATTGGCCGCCGTCCTGTTCGACGACAATAGTGATTCGAGATGATGCAGGCATTCCTATCACCGTCTCTTGACGACGCCTCGGATCTTGCGCCACGGCGGCAGAGGTCCGGTTTAATGTTGCTCGCGGACATGATGCAATTCTCGCTGGAAGAAAGCTTGGGAAACCCGACCTCGGCACTGAGTGCGTGGCCCATGGATTGTCCGAGTCGTTCCAGCGCTGTGCTGGCGACCTTGCTAGCCTCGAGGGGAAGATCTATCGACACCGGGCCAATGAACGTCTTCCCACAGCAAGCGGGCTGGAAAGATGACTCAACGCAAGACGAGCCCACAACGACCTGACTGACCTGTGACCATTTTCACCCTCCACGTGAAGCATCGGCTTTAGGCAGCACCCGCTTCACGGCCTTTGTCAGGTCGAGGCTGCACCTGTTACGCACCTCCACCTTCCCACGCCTCTGTTTTGGGACGCTTTTGGTGTGCAGGACGAACGTCGCAAAGCCCAGCCTCGGTGACTTGTTCGGCAGGACACCCATTATGCTTTGTTGGGGTTTCCCCGCGTGCGTGGCTCAGCCCCTTTGTGCGCGCCACCTTTGCCCTCTTGGCAGGCAACCTCAGCTTCGTGCCCAGATCGCAGCTGACCCGTGGGACAAGTACAGTCCGCCACCGGAGACCGATGTATGAGGACACATCCGACATGCTGGCTTGTCCTCGAAGCTTTTGGACCCAGCATCCGGCTGCGTTGCCTTGGGCGTTGCTGCCTGGCCAAGCATGACGGGCCACCCCTGCACAGTTATCGCCAGATCCTCTTTTCTAGAATGCTTCCTCATGACAGTGGTGATGAAGGCTCGGTCGGCTACGCCACAGGTGCCCTCTGTTGGATTGCATTGGGCGGGGTTCGCTTGGGAACTCCATCCGCGCCATACACCATGCTGACATATTCATCATCTGTGTCATTTTGCCTAGACGTCCGGCGGATGCGAGTGACGCGCCAGCTTGTACCTGACAGCTGACGTGTGACTTGCCAATAGTTCATGTCGTCAGGATCCTGGATGTCAGCATATCGGTCGCGAAAAGAGGCCATGGCAGTGAAAAACCAAAGTGAAAAGTCGAACCGAAGAGTCGGCCGCGCGTGGCCAAAGTCGGACAACGTACAAGGCTGTAGCCTGCCAATGTCCCCTCTCCCTCTTCTGGCAAGTGTGCGAACATATGAGGTCTTCATGTCGAATCTTTTTTCAATGCTTGGCTAGTCTTTCTGTCATAAAGCCTCAATTTTCACAAGGTCTGCGGTGTGCACTTTATGTGTCCGGACAGAAGGGTGAAGAGACAGGGTACACCACTATGCGTGTCGTACTACAGGTACCACCGAAGCACACGGGGAGCACACAAGTCGTATCACGCACTCCAGAAACATGGTCCGACGGCTGTCCCACTCGTGAATTCGAGCCTGATAAGACCCCGTCCAAAATGTCAAATCGCGTGGCCTGGCGCCCATCAGTTCGGCCTGATTGGTAGTATCGGCGACTGACAACATGAACAATGTCCATGGGACCGCGTCTTTGTGGCCCTGCGCCTGACATCTTTGTGCTGGAGTTGGCGACGTCGTTGAGATTCCATGGTTTCAGTGCTGTTTGTACACGGCGTTTGTGCCTGCGTGACTCGAGACGTTCATACTGGTCGAGTCGACATGGCACTGAAAGCTGTTTCGTCGGGTCATAATGCTTTGAAGGCTGCTTCTGCTGGCACGGCCTAGTTTTTGTCGATGCTGCGAGTTTTTGATTCATCTTCATACTCACTGCGGAACTCCGCGCGGGAAAGGGCGTATGACCACAGGAAATGACAGAGGTGGCATCATGCTCATGTATCCTTTGAGCACCCCGGTAAACATACACAGGGGATCCCGAGAGTTTGATTTGGGAATGGCCACTCATTTCTGCAGCAGAACATATCTTGAGTGGCGGGTCGCCTGCCTATCGCAATGTTGGTGACGATGTCTGCTTTTTGAGTACGATAATTTCAAGGGGGGTTCTTCTGTCGGAAGCGCCTCACCATGTCGCCGGTTATGCGTTTCAATATCCCCCAGACTCGGTTTCCGGTTCTTTCATCACTTCATCGCCTTGTTCTTGGTCGTCACGTTTGCAGGAGCAACGTCGAGGCGCCTTTGTTCGAGCTCGCAGAGGCTGCCTGGGCCGCACCAGATTATCTGTGACGGTCAATCAGCCCTATGGCATCTCATCACGTCGTGGGTGAACCTCAGCTACAGTGTTGTAAATTCAGTCCTCTTACTATTGCAATGTTAATCAGCATCAACAAGTGTCTCCAGCCGCGTGTGTCTAGGGTCTGCCGAGATGTTATAGCGCGGTATGCCGAAGATCACGATGCTGCCCACCGTACCAGGATGTTAGCTGTGTGTTTCTCTAGCTAAGCATGATGGCAATGACTGTCGCTGTCATACTTGGATCTCATAACAGAGTCGCCTCTTTTCGTGCATGGCCTAGAAGGAAGCACCACTCGAAAGCACGTCACAGTTCGATACCCGGTTAGCATGATCCACGATTTTCGAGGGTTGAAATGTACCAGTCTTTCGAAATCCTCCCCAAACCCACAGACGTATATGCACACTTCAGACTTCTCATGTATGAATCAAATTCTTGATGATGTGGAACCTCACGTCAACCTCACACCAGTAGCGTAGTGTACGCATGATCTGGGTGTTGAAGGCACTGGTGGCATCGAGACAACGACACAAAGGTGTGTATGTCCTACGGATTTACACCTAAACATACCAGTTTATTTCACTCAAGCCAAACCAGTTGATCCTTTCTCGAATAGCCGTATCTCGTCACACTCGCTTCCAGAATGTCAAATGCTGCATCTGGTTGCCAGAGCAAACGAGAGATACGAGATTACTGCAGTAGACAGATCTTCAAAGGCCAAATATCCACAGCTTTGCAAAGTATGCGGTCATACAAGACAAGCTGAAAGCTTGAGACCAGGCCTCGGATACCCAACGATCCGAGCAGTTGCCCATCGACCGGCCGGTAGGGCTGGCCGCCGAGATGAACCTGTCCACCAAAGGTACGGCGGTAAGATCAAACGCGCAAACACGGTTCCAGTCTGGAAAGTCGACGCCACCTGCAGGTTAATCACGTCAAATCTCACGGGCAGCCGCATTATTGGCGTGATCTGGGTAGATCCCGAGCTTATGAAGATCTACTTGTCTTGTGAGACATGGCGATATTAGCGAAAAGCACAGATCAATAAGAAGCGAGGTGACGACCAGCGAGGAGAAACACAAGGTAGCGTTGGATGCCAGGTACAGATTTGGGGGGTTTAAATTTCACTTCTTGAGCGAAGTAGCCCGTCGTCCGGCCAGAGGTTTGCCGTGTATGGCATCCCATCCCGCGGTAACGCCATCCCCAACTTAGAAACGCACCGCTTGCTAAGTCCCCATGTTACTTCCTCGGCAGTTGTCGCAAGCCACGGGTTTGACTCTGCCGTGCGAAGGCGCATGACGGAAATACGGTCGAGTCTTGCCATGTTTGATCTGGCACGTATGTGATGTTTGCCCATCGGCCATGGTGCCCAAGGCCGCGGCATCCAGACGATTCCCGGCATGAGCTCCTCATATAAGGCGGAGGGAAACCCCGATTTCCGCCACAAGAGGTCCGGGAATATGAGGCGGCGGAGCTTAGTGGTCGCGAGGGTGGGCAAACGCGCCATGAGTGTGTCAAAGGCGCATCATGAACAGGCTCGGGGGAGCGATGTTTGCTTGCTTCCTAGTATCTTTCTCCACAAAGTTTGCGCATCGGGCGTCAACTGACTCGCAAGGCGGTCTTCTTTCAGTAGGCCATGACGAATACCAGTATGCCCAGCGACATTCTTCGGTTTTCGGAGGGGCTTGACTCTGGTGATCGAAAAAAGCAAGCAAAGGGGAGCTCTCCTGCTGTTTGTTGGCTAGATTTTGTTTTTTTGGATCATCAGTCGGCGCCATCGCTGTCGGCAGCGCGGGAGGGACGGAACGACGGGGCAGCAAACGCTAGACTCAAACGGCGAAGACTCTGGTTCAGGCACTTGGAAGGCAATCGAGGCAAGGCGTCATATGATTCTTTCGTCGGCGCAACATGGTACCAGAGGGACCACGAAGACGGCCCTGAAGGCAAATAGCAGTAAAGAAAAGCAGAGTCAAACTAGGCGGGCAGCAAAAGGGGGCCCCCTTTCCCCTCTCATCCAAGGGGTCCCATGTCGAAACTTAGCGATGTCGAGATGAGACTGCAACTCGCTGTATCAAGGGTGCGGCAATGGTGGTTGGAGGGGGCAGGTGGGGGATTACATAAGACCTCCCGCTTCAAGCTACGGGCTTGGTCGTCGAGGGTAGTCCCGAAAGAGGGTGCATTCCCGCTAGCGTATGTGCAGTGCATGACCAATGAGGGGCTCGCCCAAGGCTGTTTCCTTGCTTTGCGGGACGCCGCTTCCTGTCTGTTGCTGCATCGCTATCGGTCGGTCGGTCGTGCTTGCTGGTGGTGTGGTGGGTGGCAGTTGCCACTTGTCGCTCCGCTCCTTCGCACCTGCCTGCACCTGCGATCACGCGTACATCACCCCAACCCAACATCTGGCATGGTCGATGAGCCTGAGGATGGACAACGTTGCCGAGATCATGTCCCTATAGAGATGTCCATCGGTCCAAGTATCGTTCCCCTTTTGGGCGCACCAGTGAAGTGCTGTCTTGCCGCCAAAAGCAACGCATCAGCTATTGTCTAGCCTGGACTCAACCGGCTACTGAGCATCCGAGACGAGAGACAAGAAAGAGGCCCCCCCCCACCACCGAAGCCCACAAACCTCCAGCATTGTCTCCCCCGAACCAGCATCGCGGAAAGGATGACAGCAACGGCTCTTGACCGTTGGCCGTGGGCGGAAAGAGACGACTGCTGGCAACAGTCCAATCCCTTGCCTCGTACGCCTCGAGCAGTGAACGACCTTGTGTTCACTTCTGACCAGCCTAGTCCGTGACAGTCGCAGTACAAGGACGTCTGCCACTATATCTCAGCTGATATCCCTCTCGCCATCGCCCGTCCGTTCACTAGACCAGACCGTCCAACAAACGACCCAGTCTACTTTTCTTGACGGCAGTGCGCCGCCTTTGCCCCCACCCCCCCGGTCACTGTCTCCTCAGGATCGGCCACGACCCCCGTCGATCCAGGCATTCGCCCTTCAACTAGATTGGTACCAGCGGCGGTATCAACTTGACTTTTACTGGCTCGCTCACTCTCGCTGAATCGACACGATTCGACTCGGCTGATGATTGCTGGTCACAAGTGACCTGTCACCATATCTTGCCTTTCCCTCTTTCTTCCAAGCATCGTGCAAGTCTTCGTCTTCTCATCTTCCAACCTATTCTTTTTTTCTTGACTCGCATATTCCTCAATCGCGGCTTTCTAGCAGCGAAAGTCCATCGCTCACCGCGCCTGTTCTGCGACGCAGTCTCACAATTCGGTCTCTACCCTCAACTACCCGCCGTCAAGCTGTAACCGCCACGCCGTTGACCCTGCACCGCCGTTCCATACCCGTTCGTCCAAGGCCCGAGCAGCGGCCTCATCAACCACAACAACAACATTGCCTGGCCGCTGCACCGCGAAAACGCTCCCCAAACCAACGTTGCTGCGTCTCTCTGGTCCAGGACCAGCATGATATTGCCGTCCTTTCGGACCTGAGATCCAAAAACTCGCGACCTGGGCCTGTGGCGTAGCGCATCGCAGCGCACCATGGGGTCGCTCGCTGGCGTGTTCACCTCGCCGACCGATGCCACGACCAGCGCCACCGACGACACCACCAGTCCGCCCGAACTCAACGACACTGACTACTTCAACCATGTTCTCCACCTTTCCGGCCCCGAGGCTCAAACCTCCCTCCAAAGGGATCTGCTCGCTAAAGCAGCCTCGTTGGGCATCAAACTTCCAGAGCACATGCTGTCAACTGATCAGAAGCGCAACACCTCTAGCGCCGAGTCGCAAGGCTCGACCATCGCTACCTACCATGCGCGCACCTTCTCCTCCACCTCGTCTGCTTCCGCGAGCACGGCACTAACTTCGCGCTCTCTCCTTGTTGACAACAACGATTCAGAGGCATCGCTGAGAGTCGATTCTGCAAAGCGAGCCAAGAACACGAGCTTTACCTACTACGATCGATACCTCACACAAATCGACCCGAATCTCGACCAGCCCAAATTTCTGAAATCACACTCAGTTGAGCTGCCCGACAACTCGGCACAGAGCTTGTTTAGTGTCAGCACGCGGAGAAGCTTCATCAACATTAAGGAAGGCCTACGGAGGATACGACGCAAAAAGAAGGCTGCAAGCGGCCTGGACCGTCCCATGTGAGCCTCGCTTGCCACCATAACCTTGTTGAGTCCTGTGATCGCTGACTTAATGAAACCCAAGTGCGTGTATCTGCTGTCGCGACGACTTCGACAAGTCCTCGTCATCATACGACCTCCCCTGTGGTCACGCGTATTGCGGCCAATGTCTGAAGGTCGTGGTGCAACAAGCTGCGACAGACGAGTCCAAATTTCCACCCAGGTGTTGCACGCAGCCAATACCAAGCTCTATCCTCAAAGACCTCCTCACACCCGAGGAACGACATCTCTTTCTCAAGGCAGTCCGACAGTTCATTACTCCATGGGATGCAAGGATATTCTGTCCGAATGCTGCCTGCAGCGAGTTTATCCCCCCACGCAGCAAACTTGACCCTAAACATCCATTCGATGTAGAGTGTAGGAATTGCGACACAAGAGTCTGCATCATGTGCAAGCGGAACGCCCACCCTATTGGGAAGGAATGCCCGGAAGATTGGGAACTGAACGAAGTGCTCAAAATGGGCGAGAAATCCGGATGGAGGAGGTGCTACAAGTGCCGCGCTCTGGTAGAACTGGCACAAGGCTGCACGCACATGACCTGCCGTTGCAAAGCCCAATTCTGTTATATTTGCGGTGCCATATGGAATCCGACCGTTGGCTGTCCCAACTTTTGCGATGGAACAGAAGAGCTGGAAAGGAGACAAATCGAGGAGGAAGCTCGGACTGCAGAGCTGGATGCCGAGAAAGCTGCACGAGACGCCGCGGCGGCGGCCGAGGCCGCTCAAAACGCAGAGGCCAAACGCCGCATGCACGAGCATCCTGCATTTTTGGCTCTACAAGCCGACGTGTTGGCTCAGAGGCAGCGGTTTCAGGACTTCGTCAATGAGAAGCGGTGGCACATGGAGATGCGGCACGGCGAAAAGAAGGCTGCTACAGCGGCTAGACACACAGATCAGACGGAGAAGATGGAAGAACGACACGCAAAGACCGCCTCACACCTCGACGAACGACAGATTGAGGCCGAGATGGAGCTCCGAATGACTCTCCAGCAGAGCGAGAACAGTGTTAAAATCAGACTGAAGCACATGGAGGCATACTGCGAAGGCCTAGGCCATGGTCTCGACTCAGAGCTCCCCAAGCGCGTTGTGACGGAACGCGACCTGCAGGAGCTTGGTCAGCAGTACAATTTACGAGACGGCATGGCGCGGCTGCACCAGTCCAAGATCAATGTTTTGCGCGACCGACAGGCCAAACGCATGGAAGAGCTGCTCGAACGACAGGCAAACGAGCTGGAGAAGCTAACGGACCGGAAGGAACAGGAACTCGAGGCGCTCGGGAGCGACTTTGCTCAAGAAGAAGAAGAGCTCGCCCAGGTCTTCAGTGAGCGCAAGCGCATGATGCTTCGTGTTTGGTCTCTGCGCCTCGAGGTTCTGAGAAACGAGCTCGAAGACAAAGATAGTCTTGCATATGTTGCTGTTGGGTTTCCGCCTTGGAATGGCGACTACAGCATTCGGGACGACGCATCGCACGCAGTGGCAATCGTCGCTTCTTGTTCTTGATCGGCGAACTCTTTCACTCGCCGAACTGCAAACGAAGTCTCTCTTTGGACACCAATCCTTACAATGCTCATGAAAAAGGATCACTTGGACATAACGTACCTCGGCTGAGGGCCGACGGAGTTAATCATTTCTGGGACCTGGAGTCATGGAGGAAGGGGCTGAATCTTATACCACGGATGAGCGCCGAAACTGAATCGGGCAAGAGACGGAATGTTTTGTCGTAGTTGTGCCAGAATCTCAGCATGCACAGCTTGGACGCATGGAACCAAATCTTGCTGTATCGAAAGTGACATGTTGCCAGCATGGCGTCCCACTCGGCTCACGGGTCTTGGCTATTCTGGGATGTCGAGACAACCACCAAGGCCGCGTTTGTACCGTTGAATATCAGACCATCTCCTTCAAGGTCAAAGTGGGACCAGATCCGACTCCAGCAGGCTTGCGAGCACGGCCGATCTGGCTAGTCGAAGCCAAGTCTAGAGCTCGAGCCACGACTTTCGTGACCCCCTGAACCGTTTCATCCGTACCACCCCAGACTGTCTCGTGCGCATGGAAGGAATTCAAAACTTCCAACGGCGTGTGCGGTAGCCGCTCGCCACAGCTGACGATTTGCTCTCCTTGAGGAGGCGTGGGATGGGGCTGGCGCGAAGTATTCCTTGCTCATTGACCGTGCTCGCACACGATATTGCATTGTTCCCTACCGAGACCGTTTACGCATCTCGAAGTCGTGGCGTCCGCGTGGATCGCGCGAGTAGAGTTCTGTACCATTTGTTCCTCGAGTCAGTTGTTTAGTGTTTTCCCCTCCTTGTTGGCCTCTCGTACGTCAGCAGCAATCTTGTGAGGAAGTCCACTGGGAGGGCTGTTCCCTGTCGTTGAACCCGTTGATGATGCGTCACTAGGATGGCTGGGTAGCAGCCGCGACTTGGGAACCCACCGGATACTACTACGTCCAAAGCATACAAACCTCCGTGATACCGTTATCGCAAGAGTTTCCTCAATCTGGACGTTCAACTACAGGGGTTTACCTTGTTCGTCCGAACTTCTGTGCGCTTCAGACAGCCTCAAGTCATACCCATCACGGCACCCGTCTCAGAATGACTCCTCATTCGACTTGCAGCGAGACTCTTGGTCAACAAGCTCGTCTCGAAAATCTACACTACGAGCAACGGCTCCGAGGACCTAGCGCCATGACAGATGTGTCTGATGGAGCGTCAATCGAGGGATTACTGTCTGCTAAAGTTTCTGAACCGCGGACAAGGTCATTTAAGTTCACGTCGTTCCCTCGTACCCTGCAGCCAACCCTGCCATTCCCCTTTGTTTCGTTTCCATGGTATGCTTTCCATTTTCTAAAGAATGAAATTACAGAGTTGTGTCCCCAAAAGTACTTGAAGCTTCTCTTCCTCTTTGACTCTTAGACTCGCCCTTGCAACTGCACATCTTTGCGGACAGCTCTAGCGGCACCGCACCGACAGACCCGCATCAGGGCCGCGAATATGAACTACAACCAGAGATTCTCAGAGTCGACTGAAAAGCTGGCACCACTAGCGAGGATTGAGTCTCCCGATGCCCTGGTGGTAGGGACGACTCAGCTCTTCGAGGGTGGCCAGATCCGGTACATTCCTATGCCCACGCCGGATCCCAAGGACCCCCTGAATCTGCCAAACTGGAGGAAATGGCTCGCCATCGGCGCTCTCTGCTTCTGTGAGTCCATCTAGATGCTTACCGCTCAGTGTCAACACTCGAAAATGACGGTGGAGAACTGACGAATCGATAGTTGGCGCGCTGGCGCTCGCGGCCGAAGCCATCGTCGGCGCCCTCGTCCCTGTTTTTGTCCTCGAGTACACAGGCATTGATCCCAAGATCCTCGCGCAGATCGACATCAGCCTGCTCGTTCCTCCTGGCCAGGTGAATCTCAACCCGCTTGATATCCTCTCCGGCCTGGGCGGACCCCCGTTGTCGAAGGTTGCGCTCTTGGCCTCGCTGCCCTTGCTCGTCAATGGCATCAGCTCGTTCTTCCTCGTGCCGCTTTCCATCGCCATCGGCCGTCGTCCCGTGCTTCTGCTCGCCGGCGCGTGTGCCTGGACTGGCGGTCTCTGGGCTGGCTTCTCGACGAGTCTCAACAGTCATATCGCCGCTCGCTGCTTCCAGGGATTGGGTGCCGGTGCCGTGGAGGCGCTGATCCCGCTGATTGTGCAGGACTTCATGTTCATCCATCAGCGCAACAAAGCCATTGCTTCCATTGGCGCATCTCAAGGGTTGATCATTGTCAGCTTGGGCATTGCCAGGTGAGAAAGTCTAGCATGGGTCGGTTTCTCTCAGGCATCTGACCTTCTGGCAGCCCCATCATCGTAGCCAGGCTCGACTGGCGTTTCATTTACTATCTCACCTCGGGTGTTGCCATAGTGGCCTGGATTGGCATCATCTTCCTCGTGCCCGAGACGCGATGGGTCCGCAGCGCCGACGAGCTTGGTACGTTTATGCCACCCCCCAGTGCGCCCTCTCCCATCTCGTGCCCAGGCTGACTTCAAGTCCCCTCCTCCAGCCGGTAAGGAAGTCTACCTCCTGCAGCCAGGTGAGACGCGTCCCCGCCTCGACGTGGCAGCCTTTGGCCCGCGCACAAACCAGACCGACTTTGGCATCCTGCACTGCGGCACCGAGTGGAATCTCGCCTCCAAGTCGGTCTGGGAGACGCTCAAGACGACCCTGTTCCCCAACGTCATCTGGGTCATCGCCATCAACTCGCTCCTCGTCTCCATCCAGGGCGCCGCCGGCCAGGTCGGCTCCTCCGTCCTCATCGCCGCCGGCTGGGACTTCGAGAAGCTCGGCTTCGCCGTCGTGCCCCTCGTCATCGCGAGCCCCTTTGTCTGGGTCTTTGGCGGCTACGTCGCCGACCTCATCTCCAACGCCCACGCCCGTCGCAACGGCGGCCGCCGCGAGCCCGAGGCCCACCTCATCAGTCTCATCTTCCCCCTGGTCGCCGGCATCGTCGGCGCCTTCCTCTTCGGCTACGCCGCGCAGAACATCCGCACCCTGCCCAGCATTGTCGTTCTCGTCGCCATCTTCTTCATCGGCTTCGGCTTCCTGACCGCGAACACCATCTTTGCCGTCTATCTCGTCGAGAGCTATCCTCAGTTTGCAGGGTGAGTCTCCCCCTTTTCCGTTTGGCTTCTTTCTGCGGCATTCTGCCTCGAAGCGCCCCTCTGTCGCTACCTTTTTCTTATACAAAAAGACCATTATACTAACGTGCACTTCCAGACCCGTCCTCGTCAACGTCTCCTCCATTCGCCTCATCATCGGCTTCGCCATGTCGTTCCGTGTCACGGACTGGATCCAGGACCTAGGGTTCGAGGTCAACTTTGGTATCTACAGCGGCGCCTTGGCGGCTGTCGCCCTGCTGCTGCCGGCCATGTACATCTACGGCAAACGCATTCGTGAGTGGACCGGCGGCCGCCTGGAGGCGCGCGTCGTCAACAACGTGGATGATGACAAGGACTGGAAGGCCGACGTAGGGAGGAGCTAGAGGGAGCGCCATGCCGGTGCCGGTGTTATGCCCGATGACACGAGCTTAAGGGATATACGGGCTAGGTGGTGAATGGCGTTGCTTTCTTACGATTGGGTCTGTTCTTGCGTATTGCCTGTTTCATTTCGCAAGAGAAGAGTTCTTGAGAGGGAAGTGTGCTTTAGACTGCTAGCCACTTGACGTGGTCGTAGACTATGTGTTTTCTTCCTGCAAGCAAGATTATGCGCTCGTTCACCCAATTTCAATTTCTTGACTTTTGCAAAACACCTTGCCTGAACATCTGTGGTGATTCCGAGGTCCTCTCCACTCCCCGCTTCACCTCAGGCGAGAATGTGGTCCATGACACTCAGTCGACGTCTTCCATGCGAGCAAGAAGTTCCTGGTGCTGCTGCAGGCGCGACTTTTCGGTGTGCTGGTGGTGATGGGCCTTGTTCGACTTGGCCGTGGCCTCCTGGGTGCGTTGGGCCGCTTTCTGCTTCTCCGACATGGCTTTCATCACCTGCTCATCGGCAAGCTTCACCTTGCTCATGTAATCGACCAAGGCACCGAGGTACTCGTTCGCCTGGTTCACCTCAAATTTGACGTTGGCACCCTGCGGAAAGGCAAAGGGCTGGTGGAGGTCAGCGTACATCTTCCGCTCCTCGTCGGTCCAGTGAGGCGGGCCAGACAGCCCTCCCGCACCGTGGGTCACCATCCAGGTGAAGCTCTCCGACATGAGCCTCTTTTCCTGTTCGGTCCAGTCGCCCTCTGGGTACTGCTCGATGGCCATCTCGTAGACCTTTCTGACATTGCTCTGAAACTCTAGCAGGATATCAGTAGGTACCTTTCCGCGCATTCCACTCGAGAGCCAATGCGCCAGCTCGTCGATATGGGAGGCGGGAGAGGCCTGCGCCGGACCTGCGACTTTGGCATTAGGCTTGCCCTTGCACTGCTGCTCGACCAATTTGGCGCGGGCTTGGGCGACCTCTTCGATCTGCTCTCTCTTGACTCTGGCGACGGCGACGAGAGCTACCTGGCCGTCCAGCTGGTTCTTCATATACTTGCCGAGGTGCTTGTAGAAGTAGGTAGGCTCGAGCTGGTAGATGGTGTAGCGGATCAGGCTCAGACAGCGATGATAGACCTCAACCTCGTGCTCCTCGAGCGGCTCGCACACATCCTTGCAGCCGCAGTGACCCTTGATGGGACCCCAATCAGGCCAGGTGATCTTGTCCCCCGGCATCATGGGCAGCATGTAGACTGGAGCACCCCATGGGTTGTTATCTTCGAGAGCCACAATGGCAGGCACAAAGGTGGACTCGAACTGCTCGGGAGGCATCTGCTGCGCGGCGAGGATGTCGCGGTGCATGGCCAACAGGACAGAAGCGAGGATCTGGCCGCGCCGCTTGGGGTCACCGAGCTGCTCCTTCTGGGCCTTTGGAGAGCGGACGGCACTCCAAGATATCTTGTACTTGTCTTGGATCTTCTGGAGCGTGTCGGGTAGCACAGAGCGGGTCTTTTCGTTGAAGAGAAAGGCAAGCGCCCAGATGCAGGCAACTTCCTCGCGAGTCTTGTCGCCAGGCTTGCACCCAGGCTCTGGGACGCCGAGGAGAGCGAAAGCGGCAGGCACGTATTTTAAGACTGGGCCGCTCACGGCTATGGTGCGCAGGTTGCAGAGACTGTGGCCGAAGCCAAGATAACCCGCCAGCATTGCCTCATCGTTATGAATATATCTGTGGAAGATGGGCTTAGGGTCGGCGACAACTGTCGGGCGATAGTCGGAGATGTCGGCAATGGGACCGCGTTCGATGGCTACGTGAGCCGAGCTCATGCATGTGTCGGATGCCATGACCTGGGAGCTCTCAAGTTATGAAGATGGGTGAGAAGCGCAGGAGGCAGGCAGGTTGATGTCTCTGACGGCTTAACGTCAGCGGTACGAAGGAATCTCAGAGTAGGTGCCTGTTGCGCCCGTTGGCATGCGGCCTGCGTCTCCGTCGAAGATGCGCTGTGGAGTCTGCGTCAACCGAGGAAGACGACGTGGGAAGACGACGTGGGAAGAAGCCGGAAGGGAACGACAGATGCCTTGTCGGAGGAGAGAGGTATGCGTGACTGCTCGGCCTAGGCAACCCAGACGTCAAACAGAGGAAGGAGAGCCGCCTGCTCAAAAAACAACTCAGCTGCCGACAGGAAGGCACGAGAGGTCCCCGTCTCTACTCGCTGACGTCTTCCAATGCATCGCGAGGACTGTTACCTCACCTGACATGAGCACACAGCAACCATTCACCGACCAAATATGTGCCAGTCGAAAACCTGCTCTGCTCGAGTGATATTGATACTTTGCATTTCCAATCATCAAACATCTGGGGAAAAGAACACCCATGAACGAAATCAACGGAGCCATTGCCAGCTGTTGCTGCTATTCTGGGCCATGAAAGCTTGCAATCACTCCGCCGCACCCAAAACGCCCGATCCTTTTCTATCAGTTGCCATGTTGCCCGACCTCTCTCACAACGCGCAGCAGCGGCTGTGTCCACTCGACCCAGCCAAAACGACAGAGAGCGCCAAAGAGAGAGAGAGAGAGAGAGAGAGAGAGAGAGAGAGAGAGAGAGAGAGAGAGAGA